>NC_092760.1:71013243-71316273 GCF_047496795.1 Chiloscyllium punctatum
TGTCGATCTCGAGAAAATAGCATTAAGCTGCCTTCTTGAAGCATTGCTGTCTTTGTGATATTATTGCACGCACAATAGGGAAGGAATGCCAGGTGATCCAATGTGGATGAAGTAACAACAACCCATTTCTAAGTCAAGTTAGTGTGTGCATGAGACTTGGAAATGAACTTGCTGCGGTAATGTTTTCATACATCTGTGCCTTTATCCTTCCAAGTGGCGAAGAGTGATGACCTTGGGAGCAATACCAACAAGATAAACATTATTGCCAGGGTGGCTTTACTGCTTACTCACTCACATTTCATCATCAAATTCAATTCATGGCTTTAAAGGCAGATAAGTCTGCTTTGCTTTCCCGTTAAATCCACATAGCCCATTCACACATTAAAATAAATTGTTGGAGCAGTTACATTCAAAATAAAGACCATCAATCCCCAACAGATGGCATGTCTGAAAACTTGGACATCTCACCACTGTTTGCTAAGCCAAACCAATATAAATCAGATCTAATTCATGTCTGGTATTGAGATATTGGATTATAAGCTCTGCTGGGCACAGAATGTATTTATTTCCATCATGATGTAAGGATTTGTCTAGGAATTCTATAAATAATTTAGTCTTTCACTTTCCACACAGAAAACAATTTTGAAAAATTAGTTAAAGACTGAAATAGGTTAAGATAAATATATGTGAGACTCATATGTCAAATACCTATGTACTGCTTATTTTCTAGTCAATCAAATGAAAGCTATTCTCAATAATCTCAGGTTAATGATGTGCTGATTATTGATCCAACAATATTTGCATCCAACAACTCACTAATACTGAACCAGGGTACATTCCAAGATGGTAAAATTACAAGAGAAAGTTTATATTAATTAAGATCACGTGATTTGAAGAGACCAGGGGAACATTAGTTGATGGGAGACAGATTGTTAGTTACTTATTAGTTTTCAGGGAACCTCTTCACTTTCTTGTTTCTTTTCCTCAGGTAGAAATAAGCCAGTATCCTGTTGATATCCCTCATTGTCTTCACTATTGCTGACCTTGTCTTCAGCCAGCTAGGTCCTCGGCTTTCAAATTTCCTCACGAAACCTTTCTGATTAAAAAATATCTTTTTGGCCAACCTTTTGAACACACGTCAAGATGACACTTCCACTACGAGCAAAGCCAAGACAGTAGTGACTACCATCTCCAAGATCTACTGCAGCAAGACTCCTCCAACAGCACCTTCTAAACACACTATGTCAGCCACGTAGAAGAACAAGGGCAACAGAAACATGGGCACATCACTTCCTGCAAGTTCCCATCAAGCCTCACACCATACTGGAAAGTGGAAATCCTTGGAAATCTATTGTCAACTGTTACTGGGTCAAAAAAAACCCTGCAACTCCCTCCCTAACCAACACCACCTGCCCTCCAGAAATTCACAAAGTAGTCAGCTAACCCCACCCTCTTGAGGGCAATTAGGAGTGGACAATAATAGATGAATTTGCCAATGGTACTTACATCTGAAGAAGAAACAAATACAGTTAGCTTTGTAGCACTCTGAAAAGGCAACACTCTGACAATTCAGCACTGCACGGGAGTGGCAGCCAAGAATATGTAATATACAATTGGAACCAAAGCAAGAACAGTACCAATTGAAATAGCTATACTCATTGTAAACTGTCATACTTGTAACAGATATGGCATAAAACAACTGCACTAATAGAAAAAGTTGGTTTGGTTAAGAGCGGAGTGGATGATGAAGCCTTTCAATGATTTCCTCTTGCTACCTATTCCCTGGAGAAATATGTAGCACTACAACAGAAGCAGCCACAGCATTTCAGAAAGCATCAGCAACGGTGTTAGTAATGAAAATAAAGATTAGCTCCTAGGTGATTATTAAAAGATTGAGGGCTGCAAGAGTGGAGAAGCACTAGACTGTGATTACATGTGTTTGAAATTATCAAAGGAAGTGAATTGGGACAAGTTAAACTGTGCTATTGACTTCCCTCAAGAAAATCATTTGTCAAAAATTGTAAATTAAAACGTGAATGAGTTGATAAGGTAACTTGGTGAGATGTGAAAAGAATCTCCCGCTTATTTCTATAAACAGAGGGATAGGAAAACTGACTGAAACTTGATTTGTTGACAATTTTGCAAACAATCTCCAAGACAAAATACATCTGTTTTGCTATAAAGCAAATGCTTAGTTCATTTTTTTTTAAACCTACTTGACATTTAAAGATGTTTGGAAGTTGGAATGCTGGCCAGCTTTGTTGGAGAACTGAGATGTTACAAGCGGCTGTGATGGATGTGAAGGAAAGAGCATTTTGGTTTATGTGCTAAGCCAATGCAATAACAGTGCTGTACCTTCAGACATGTGCATCAAATGACCATTGTCAGTTGGGCAGCTTTAAGATATTGTCATTGCACCTAGCAGACAGTGTACCTGATCTCTCTAGTTTCCCAATGGCAAAAGTCATCCCCCATGGCATATGACCAGTAAAGTCCGTTGATGTTGGCAGTGGAGGGAGTGGGGTGAATGAGAGGAAGCAAGAGAGTGAGGGCCAGCAAGAGATGGAAGCTCTTTGCCAGACCTGGATGGGCTCAAACATGTTAGAAACAAAAGCACATTGTTGCACAAGGTGGTTGGTGGAATACTGAGGAAGTGCAGAATTCAGAACTATTCCATAAATGCTCCATAATAGCCAGAACTTGGAAACATAGAACATAGGAGCAGGGATTGGCTAAAGAGCCCTTTGAGCCTTCTTCACCTTTCAATCTGATCATGGCTGATCATCCAACTCAGTCCCCTGTTCCTACTTTCTCCTCATAACTTTAGTCCTAAGAACTACCTCTTAATCTTGCCTGAAAACATTCAATGTTTTGACATCAACTGTTTTCTGTGGCAGAGACTTCCACAGGCTCACCACTCTGTCAAAAGAACATCTTCGTAAATGGATTCATCAACGTATCTACAATTTTCCACACCCCTCCTGTCTTCTCGTGATGTAAAAAATTCCATAGCATCATGTTGAAAGAGTGAATTCTCTGGGTGCCACCTTTTATGTTTGTCCATTAACCAACTGAGGAAAGGGATTACCATCCAGCCTTTGTCATGTGCTGTCTGATGGAGGTTGCTGGGAGCCAATTGGCTGCTACATATCCCATAATACAACAGTGATACACTCTAAAAATGCTTCATTGACTAGAAGTTACCTCGAAGTGTCCCTGAGGTATTATATAAATGCAAAATCCCCTCTTTCTTTAGGATTGGAGAGACTTCCTAATGCCTGGAGAAATGGGTTTGTTCTGCAGTACCTAAACTGCATTTCTTGAACAGTTTCACATCACAGCCACACGACTGGGGGCAGCACACTGGCTCAGTTGTTAGCACTACTGTCTCACAGCAACAGGGGGGACCCGGGTTTGATTCCAGTCTCGGGCGACTTGTCTGTGTGGAGTTTGTACATTCTTCTTGTGTCTGCATGGGTTTCCTCCGGGTGCTCCGGTTTCCTCCCACAACCCAAAAGATGTGCAGGTCAGGTGGATTGCCCATGCTGAACTGCCCATAGTATTCAGGGATGTGTAGGTTAGGTGCATTAGTCAGGGGTAAAAATGGGGAATGGGTTTGTGAGGGTCAGTGTGAACTTGTTGGGCCAAATGGCCTGTTTCCACACTGTAGGGATTCTAAGATTCTAAGACCGGCTTTAGTGACTGAGCAGCCTCCTGTCTATTTAGATCAGGAGTGCTAGATGCTCATTAAAATGCAAACCTGAAAGCTGAATCAAGAGGGGAAACCAAAATGCAAATTCCCTGCCAGCCTATTAGCAGCTGATCCCAGGCTTTACAAGTGTTAATCAGATGCGTACCTGTTTAATGTTTCTTTCCTGCCTTTGTAATATGAGTGGAAGTTACTACTGACTTCATATAACCCTAGCCAAGTGGTTCCGTGAGACATTGGTAGACAATTGGTTTGCTAGCCATGTTAATACAAGTGACATTGGTCCATGATGTATCTAGATTTCATAGAATCCCTACAGTGTGGAAACAGGCTATTTGACCCAACAAGTCCACACTGATCCTGTGAAGATTAACTCACCAAGACCCCATTCCCCTACCCTATCATTCTACATTTGCTCTGACTAGTGCACCTACTCTACACATCCCTGAACATGATCGGCAATTTAGCATGGCCAATTCACCTAACCTGCACATCTTTGGACTGTGGGAGGAAACTGCAGCACCCAGAGGAAACCCACGCAGACATGGGGAGAATGTGCTAACTCCACACAGACAGTCGCCTGAGGCTGGAATCAAACCCGGGTCCCTGGCGCTGTGAGGCAGCAGTGCTAACCACTGAGCCACCATGCCACCATCTAATCTAATTGTGAAAGAAAGTGTTGCCAAGTCAAAGATCTTATGTACAAAATCAACTTACCTTAAATCCAAAGTTGATTAATCAACACATTAATTGTGCAACTTTCAGCCGATGTTACCTGCTACACAACATTTATTTATTTTATCCTGTTCACATCCAATCAAGTTCAAATTATCAAGAAGGGAATTCCAAAACTGAGGGCAGAGATTAAAAGCCAGTGATGGCTAAAGTTGGCAGAACGGGAGGGGGATGTATAAGAGGTAAAGGTCATTTCCCTGAAATGTGAACTTTGTTCCTCTCTACACAGATGCTGAATATATTCAGCAATTTCAATTTTAACTAATTAACAGTACATCTGATGCAGAAAGATTAGACTGAGAGGAATCATTCCGCTGGTCAAAACCACTGCTTGTGGCCCCATGAGCTTTTGTGGAGTAAAAGTTGGAGCAAAATCTTCCCAATCCCTGAACAACATGGGCAATGGTGAGAAAGTTTGGGAGAACCACGTGATTCCCGGCATTGATAGTAAAAGGTTCTATTTCTCAACTTAGCATTGAATAGTGAGATAAGATTCTTGCTAGCCAGTGGTGAGAGGCATATTTGCATATATTAGCATGCACTAGCTCCCACAATGATGGCAAAACTTTGTCTCATTGATACACAATTCCCCATTCTCCTACCTGCTGGATAGAAACAAGACAGTGACAACCCCAACATGAAAGTCAGAACTGTAATCTAGTGACTCCAGCTCACCCTTGGTCCTCTGGCCCTCCATCATCACCAACACCTCAGGGCATACTCCATTGGCAGTGACCACATGCACCTTCCTTCTCCCTTCCAGGTGTCTGTTGGCAAAGCTGGAAGCCAATTTCCCTCTGCCCATCATTTCAATTGACAGGAGCTGTGCAAGGTAGCTATGGACTGCCAACACTTGTCCTGGTGCACAGTTTTAAAGGTGGCACGAATGCTAGGAACCACAGGCTGTCCCACCAGTGGCTAATACTTCACCTGTGGCAGGTTTGGAGATGCAATGAGTAGAGCACCGTGGGAGTACCGTGTGTAGAGAATGGGGCAAGTTTGGAAAGATAGTGTCAGAAAACCCATGGAGAGAGGAACTTTCCGTGAAACTTGTCAAAACTGACCCTGAGTCAATTTCTTGAATACTGGAAACCATCATTGATGTGGGAATGACAACATATTATCAGATCCATTACATTTGGCCCATTGTATCTCTGCTAGTTCTCTGAAAGGGCTATCTAATGAGTTCTACTCTCTCCCCCTTTTCTGATATTATCTTTCAAGTATTGATCTAATTCCCTGTTCAACATAACTGTTAAATCTACTTCCACATTCTTTCAGGCACTGCATTCCATTTCATAACAACTTGCTCCATATTGATCTCACCTCCCCTCTGGCAGACTGTAGTTTGGTGTTTGTTGTTCAATATAAACACGGTGGATCGGAGTGCCTGTTTCAATACTGAATGTTTCTATAACTCTACCGTTCTTTTGTTAATTTCTTTCAATCTGTGACTCTGTGGTTCGAAACATCCTACTATAAGGATTTTATCTAATAGTCAATCTCCTTATTTTCAGATATTTTGCCTTCTGTCTGGTATCTCTTGCTTGGAGCTTAAAAAGCGCAGCAGGTCAGGCAGCATCAAAGGAGAAGGAGAATCGACGTTTCGGGCATAAGCCCTTCTTCAGGAATGAGGAGGGTGTGCCAAGCAGGCTAAGATAAAAGGTAGAGAGGAGGGACTTGGGAGAGGGGCATTGGAAATGCGATAGGTGGAAGGAAGTTAAGGTGAGGGTGATAGGCCGGAGAGGGGGCGGGGGCGGAGAGGTCAGGAAGAAGATTGCAGGTCAAGAAGGCGGTGCTGAGTCTGACGGCCCACCACCAAGAATATATTTCCCTCCCCACTCCTATCAGCGTTCCGGAAAGACCACTCCCTCCGCGACTCCCTTGTCAGATCCACACCCCCCACCAACCCAACCTCCACTCCCGGCACCTTCCCCTGCAACCGCAAAAAATGCAAAACTTGCACCCACACCTCCCCCCTTACTTCCCTCCAAGGTCTCAAGGGATCCTTCAATATCCATCAGAAATTCACCTGCACTTCCACACACATCATTTACTGCATCCGCTGCACCCAATGAGACCTCCAATACATTGGGGAGACAGGCCGCCTACTTGCAGAACATTTCAGAGAACACCTCTGGGACACCTGGACCAACCAACCCAACCACCCCATGGCTGAACACTTTAACTCCCCCTGCCACTCTGCCAAGGACATGCAGGTCCTTGGCCTCATCCATCACCAGACCATGGCAACACGACACCTGGAGGAAGAGCGACTCATCTTCTGCCTAGGAACCCTCCAACCGCAAGGGATGAATGCAGATTTCTCCAGTTTCCTCATTTCCCCTCCCCCCACCTTTTCTCAATCCCAACCCTTAGACTCGACACCACCTTCTTGACCTGCAATCTTCTTCCCGATCTCTCCGCCCTCACCCCCTTTCTGGCCTATCACCCTCACCTTAACCTCCTTCCAGCTATCGCATTCCCAACGCCCCTCCCCCAAGTCCCTCCTTGCTTCCTTTTATCTGAGCCTGCTTGGCACACCCACATCATTCCTGAAGAAGGGCTTATGCCCGAAACATCGATTCTCCTTCTCCTTTGATGCTGCCTGACCTGCTGCGCTTTTCGAGCAACACATTTTTAAACTCTGATCCCCAGCATCTGCAGTCCTCACTATCTCCTGCTTGGAACCAAGTTCAGTTGAGAGGATGACTGAGTGTCCCCATTCCCAGATATCCAAGATCCCAAAAGTGCAAAACTGACCACAAGGCTGGATATTGACCTGGGGTGATTTGCGCTCTCTCCCTGTGCGGAAGGAGGGAGTAGACGATGGGTTAACAGTCCCAACTCAGGTTGAGTGTATTTCTGAAGTTTCTTCACATACCAGCCTGCTGCCTTAGTCAAGCAGCACCTCACTCTCATCTCTGATATTTTCTGATAAAGTTGAAACTGCAAACACTGTGATGGAAAATGCACCATATTTGGAAGCCTCTCTGATTTGTTTTCTCCCAGATGTTGCTCACAGTAATGACACTTTGCCAGAGGTGCCAGGATAATCCTGTCGGGTTGGAAAGCCAAAGGTGTTGTGGAAGTAGGCAAACCTCTTTCGGCTAATGTTGCTGAGTACGAGTCTGAGGAACCCATGGATGTGTTCTATGTGCTACCAGCTATGCACAGGATTATATCAGCATATGTGCTGAAACACATAGTAATTAATATTTTTACACTTTCAGGAGATATTTGTTAAAGTGATCCTGTGAGCTGTTTGTGAAACAAGTCACAGCTTGCTGGAGTTAAATGAAAAAGAAAAGCAGGCGTGATAAGCTTTTACCATTAAAATGATATAGTACAGATGAAAGCCATTCAGCCCATTGGGTCACTTTGAGTTATCCAATTAGCCCCATTCCTGCTGTCTTTTACCTCTGGCACTGCAAACATTTCCCTTTCATGGGGTTTCTAATTATCTTTTGAAAGCCACTGTTGAATCTGCTTCCAGCACGTTTTCAGACAGCACATTTCAGATCACAACTCACTGATGGGAAAGAATGTCTCCTCATTACACCCCTATTCTTTCTGTCAGTTATCTTAAATCCGCCTTTGTTATTTTCTTATAAAATCCACCTTGTGAAATAAAGTAGGAGCCTGCTTGTAAACAAACATATTTCCCTGATTGATAACTGTGACTGATTCCTCAGAGATTACTTGTTGTTCATTCCAGTTTATATAATCTTCAATGACAATCTTTATGAATCTACAATCAGCAGGTACACTAACGATTCAAAAATGTCTGGAATATCTTTCTGCGTGGACAAGTTAGAGGTTCTCCAGAGGGAATGAGTAAGGTTTGCTGCTTGGAAAGTTGATGGCTAAATAGCATTTAATACAAATCCCCCAAAAATATAAAAGACAAGCATGAAGCTATCAAAACATGAAAACAGAAATTGAGGGCCTCTTTGTTAAAATCACTTGCATGATATAGCACAGCAATTAGCAAACAAACTCAAACACGAGCACTTAAAATGAAATACAGATGATAAAATTGCAGTGCTGGTACTCACTAACAGGCTGATTATCACAATACCCTACTTTGAAAGTTGTCCAATTCTAGTGACTGAATCTCCACAAAAGATACTGAGTCCTTTCAACAGATTACAGAGAAGGCTTGACTGGCTCTCTGTAATTAGGTTAGAATGAAAGGACTTCGAATCCTATCCTTTGGGAGAAAGATGATCGGAGAAATTTAATTCAAGTATTGAGGGAAGCTACATAGAATAGGAACTGGTTAGGTTTTCACATCATATCCAAGATATCAATGTGAAATGTTAATTAGTGAGGGGGAGAAGTTTTAAAAACGAAAAATATAACTTTCTTCTCTTATTGGATTATTGATTTCTTGTGAAAAAAGGAATTGGAGTGAGGATTGATTGAGTTATTTAAAAACAGTCCAGGTGATAGCTGAAAATAGAGACTAAAGAAGCTAGACACAATGCTATGATAGATTGAAAGATGGTTAGTGCCTGAGAGTACAATTTTGCAAATGCCAATGTACATAAAGCAACAAGTTAGACAGAATAAGCTCACCTTTTATTATGTATTCTCAACATTTCACGTTTCTCCTATTTTCTAAATGGAGGCTTCATAGCACCTTAGTAAATGATACGGGTAACCCAGATGCATGATATGTAACCTATTTTCTACCTGAGAGAATAGAACTAATGGGATTTGTTTTCAGATCGACAAGTTCAGGTTACCAGGTAAAAAAAAAATGAAAGCACACATTATCTGACGGCTGAAACCTCCAAACTGATGACGCAGAGGAAGCCAAATTGAGCAATTCTGAATTTTGCTTTTGGAGAGTTTTATTTCATCTTCTGACAGAAACTCATTCATTTAGGGATTTTAAATATTGGTAGCATTTGCCCACCATTTATTAAAATGTTCATTCATTGGATGTTGGCATTGCTGACTAGGCCAGCATTTCTTCCCCATTCCTAATTGCCCAGAAACCAGTTAAAAGTCAACCACATTGCTGTGAGTCTGAAGTCACATGTAGGCCAGACCAGGTAAGGAATATGAGTGAACGAGATGGGTTTTCAGTGGAATCAACAGTGGTTACATTTCTCATAAGGTCAGCTGTCTATTCCAGATTTGATTGAATTCAAATTTCACCATCTGCCTTGGTGGTATTTGAACTCAACTCCCCAGAACAATGGAGAAAGTGAGGACTGCAGATGTTGGAGATCAAGGTCAAAGAGTGTGGCGCTGGAAAAGCATAGCCAATCAGGCAGCACCCGAGGAGCAGGAGAATCAACATTTCGGGAATAAGCCCTTCATCAGGAATGAGACTTGTGAGCAGGGGGGCTGAGAGATAAATGGGAGGGGGATGGAGCTGGGGGGAAGGTAACTGGGAATGTAATAGGAGATGAGGCGTTGGGGGCGGGAGAAACAAAAGTCATGGAGGGGGTGGAGGGTGTGGGTGGTGTCCCGAACATAGTTGGGGGTGGTTCCTAGACTAAGGGTGTCAAGGTATACAGAGATGAGTTTGGTGGGGCGGGAGCAGGCTGAGACAATGGGTCGACTGGGGCAGTCAGGTTTGTGGATTTTGGGTAGGAGGCGGAACCAGGCAGTGCACCCCCCACCCCCACCCACCTGCCATTTATCTCTCAGTCCTCAAGCCTCATTCTTGATGAAGAGCTTATGGCCGAAACATCGATTCTCTTGCTCCATGGATGCTGCCTGTCCGGCTGTAGTTTTCCAGCACCACACTCTTCATCCCCAGAACAGATCCTGCCATTTTGGATCACTAATTCAGTGGCATTACTTCCCCTACAACTGTTTGCTACACTCTTAAATGCCATTAAGTTGCATGCAGTATTACAGAATTTTGCAGCAAGAAATGAGCCAACTGATCTTGTGACAGCTCACTGAAGGATCCATCAGCCTCATCCCTTTCTCAATTCTTTTCACTGCATTTAGCTATTTTTGTTCCATTAGCTGGCATGGACTCTGCTTCCACTCCCCTTCTGGGTGACACATTTTATATCCTGTGTAAGATATCATTTACAAAATCCAGGTGGTGGCTTTAATCCTGGCAGAACTTGCTGCAGTGCAATATTTTGTGTGGTAACTGTTTGCACTGAATTGAGATCATCAGAAAATGAATAGTGTGTCATTAAAGCTAATGTAACATCTTTGCAGGTGCAAGGGCACACAAAACTGTTGGGCAGGAAGTAAAGCAACAGCATGTCCAACTGCATCATGACTAGTCATTTCCTACCATTATCAGCAACTAAATACCAAGGCCAAGTAACCTACTATGAGATTCAGTGTCGAGCCCTCAACGTCTAAATGCTGACATTTCCTCTCTAAACCTCTATGTTCTTATTAACCTCATGTCCCACCTTTAAGATATTTCTTAAAATCTACCATTTTGCTCAGGATTTTGGTTATCTGACCAAACACCTTTTTATGATTGCTGTCCCGTGTTGTTTTATCATTTTCTTGAGAAGCAACTTATGTTAACAGCAGAGAAAGAAAAGCCTGGAGGAAAAATGTAGGGCCAAAGAGGGTCAGACATGTAACAAAAATTCCTCTCTGATCCACACAACTGATCAAAACTACTCTTGAATGTCATACTGGTGTTTAGCACTATCTCCAAGTTATCAAGTTGAAATTTAAAAGGGAACAATATAACTAGGAAAAAAAGCAATGTTTCCAAAAGTGCATTAAAGAATCAACAATTTGAAGGTTTTTGGGTTTTGGGGTAATGTATATTGAAGGACCTCACCTGTAATTGAACCAGGAGGTGGAGTACTGGTCTTTCTGTATTTTGACTTCCAGCCTCCTGGCTCCTGGACGTGCAGAATCCCCACTGCTGCAGAGTCTAAAGAGCAAACCCAGCCAAGTTTCAGCACAGGGGATGATTAACAGGGAGCCTCACTCAGGCCGTCAAATATAGGAACTAGAAAGTTGTGATTGGTGTAGCTTGGAGTGCACCTCAGGGGATCCTGGATTCCAACATAGATGTGAGCTATATCCCTTTTAAAGCCCTGCTGTAAAATGGTTCCTCCTACTCTTCATTTTCCAATGAACACTGTCCTTATTTTGTAGAAACTGTTTTGCATTATTGTGCAATAATTGATCCAAATCACATATGTGCAAGAGATTCTAATTAATAAGCCTAATACAGGCATCATAATGTTGTATTTAGAGATCAAAATAGCTAACCCTGAATTTGGAAGTGAAATCTTTCTCCACTTTCAAATTCATGGTTAACTCTACTTTACCCTCAAATGCTGCAGCCCACAGGTAACTCCAATGACTCCATCAATATCAGCCTGAGACAGTAAGTATCTTTGAACTTTAGTGAGGATGATGCAGCCCAAAAGATACCCTCTCCTTTTCTACTGATGAGCCACGTAGGATCATAGAGATGTACAGCATGGAAACAGACTCTTCAGTCCAACTCATCCATGCTGATCAGATATCCTAAACTGATCCAGTCCCATTTGCCAACACTTGGCCCATATCCCTCTAAACCCCTATTCATATACCCATCCAGATGTTTTTTAAATGTTGCAATTGTACCAGCCTCCACCATGACTTCTGGCAGCTCATTCCATACACATACCACCCTCTGCATGAAAAAGTTAAATCTTTCCCCTCTCAACTTAAACCTATGTCCTCTAGTTCTGGACTCCAATCCAAAGAAAATACTTTGTCTATTTACTCTATCAGTGCCCCTCCTGATTTTATAAACTTCTATAAGGTCACCCCTCAGCCTCTGACATTCCAGGGAATAATCCCCAGCATATTCAGCCTACCCTTATAACTCAAACCCTCCACTCCCAGCAACATCCTTGTAAATCTTTTTTGAACCCTTTCAAGTTTAACAACATCCTTCCTATAGAAGGGTGACCAGAATTGATCATTGTATTCTAGAAGTAGCCTCACTAGTGTCCTGTACAGCTGCAACATGCCATCCCAACTCCTATTCAATGTTCTGGCCAATGAAGGGAATCATGCCAAACACCTTCTTCACTACCTCGTCTACTTGTGACTCCATTTTCAAGTTATTATGCACCTGCACCCCAAGGTCTCTTTGTTTGGCAACACTTCCCAAGGCCCTACCATTAACTATTTAAGTCCTGCCCTAGTTTGCCTTACCAAAATGCAACCCCTCACATTTATTGAAAATAAACTCCATTTTGCCACTCCATGGCCCATTGGCCCATCTGATTAAAATCTAGAATGAATGGAAGTATGGAGGTTTTGAAGAGCAAAGAGAACAATGGTGTGGGAGGACCTGAGCCACTACAATGTTGCCAGTGTAGTGTTCCAGATATCAACCTGACCCACATCCTTGTTTACTTACAAGTGTTAAAGAAACATGTCGACCCACATACTGATACAGAATGAAAATGAATTGAAGGTACTTTGTTACGTAGCCATGAGATTCATAATAATCTATAAAGCTAACAATGTATTCATTATCAGAGATAAAAGAACAAAGATATGACTAATTTTCTTACAGCCTTGAGTTCTTTGTTGGTCAGCATCACATTTTAAAGCATCCGAGATAATCTCAGAGTGTCCTTATTTACAGCAATGGAACATATTATAGGAACAAATGAACTTGACAAGGCAGGAACAGAAATCAATCCACTAAACTTGCCCACGCTTCATGATTCTTGGAGCATCGTGACCAAACACTTCCTCCTCCCCTGCCTGCTATGCTTTCCTTCATACTATACCACACTCCAACTCCCCACGTAATCTCCATTACAGGCAAAATAAAACAGAGGAAAACTCGGGGAAAAGACATTGTGGAAACCTCATCTCCAACCTGCCTCGAGCAACCAAGACCAACCCAGGAGCTAAACAGACCATTTATTATCTATTATAGCTTTAAGGAACTAGCACGTCTCATACAGAAAATACATCAGTAGTAAAAATGCATATTTGTTCATATCATTATAAAAATGCTTATACCACCAATCTGCTGTAAACAATGGTGCAGGAAAGTTGAGGGGCTCTGTTGATTACTTACATGTATATGTTTTTTGAGAGACTTTAGGCTCAAAAGGATGATGGAGACAAAGGGAAGGTTTTAACTGGCAACCATTCATTTCTCATCTGAAAATTAGCAACCGAGGAAGATCAGGGAAGGCCAAAGGACCCCAAGGGTCAGGGGTGGATGGTAGGTGGTGGGCAGAGAATGGCACAAGTCTCCAGGCATGGAGATGGTGCTGATGGAGTGATCATTATCAGTAGTGTCTGGCAGGAGTGTTATGGAAGATGCTACAGCTGCTTTTGGGTCCAAAGAAATCTGAAAAGGAAGATTGATAGTGGAATAGAATAGAATATCCTTTATTGTCACATACTTAATTGTTAGGCCACACTCATGTCTTACAGTGCCTTGCTATATTTTTTCCCAAGGTAAAAACAATGACTGCAGATGCTGAAAACCAAATACTGGATTAGTGGTGCTGGAAGAGCACAGCAGTTCAGGCAGCATCCAACGAGCAGCGAAATCGACGTTTCGGGCAAAAGCCCTTCATCAGGAATAAAGGCAGTGAGCCTGAAGCGTGGAGAGATAAGCTAGAGAAGGGTGGGGGTGGGGAGAGAGTAGCATAGAGTACAATGGGTGAGTGGGGGAGGAGATGAAGGTGATAGGTCAAGGAGGAGAGGGTGGAGTGGATAGGTGGAAAAGAAGATAGGCAGGTCGGACAAGTCAAGGAGACAGTAACTGAGCTGGAAGTTTGAAACTAGGATGAGGTGGGGGAAGGGGAAATGAGGAAGCTGTTGAAGCCAATCCAGTTTACTTGAGGGATAGATAGACACTTGGCTCTGATTCGCATATTAACCTTAAGACTTACCAATTGCCTTTTATCAGTTCCCCTGGATTACCTGAGATTGTCCAAAGTCAATTTGACATTGAACATTTCTGTGTCTTCTTTGAATATGTAGCCCAGGAAAGTTAATCATTTGTGCTCACATTTCTGACAGAAAACAAACCCAACAAATTCCCCTCTGAAAGTCTTGAAGAGAAAATCTCCGACTGGATGAAACTCAGAAAGAAAGAACTTGATTTCATGCAAACTCTTTCCTGACCTCTGGCCATGTCAAAGTGTTTTACAGACCCAGCGAAATTATTAATTAATTCAACATAGCTGTACCTGAAGTCACAGCATTCATCAGTATATTTTTAGATGACTTGCTTTAGTGAACCAAGTGTTCATGGGTTCTGCAAAAGTCATCACTGACCTCTTATATGAATGATCGCACTTTTAGCTCTGGCAGTTCCTCCACAGATAATAAGGGAACTAATTAACAGCATAAAGGAAGCTCGAGAGTGGCTTAGTGAATTGCTGCATTTCTGATTGATTTATGAGTGAGAACCTAATCTGCATTTCAGATCCTCTCATATATCCTTTACCTACAGGAGAAACAGTTGGGGGTGGGGGTGGGGGTGGGGGGGCAACTAAGAACAAGAGTCAGAGGCTTACAAATGCTACTTTTCATTTCCAAGGACAACATTGCCTTGTTCGTTACTGTTGTCATTCTTACCTGTTTGGCCCTCTGACACTGTGCCCAGCCAACTGAGTTAATTTTCTCTACTCTCTATTGAAACATGTTATTGAGAACAGTCCTCCAAGCTGCTGCCGAGCCAACTTCTTATCTCAATGTTATGCCATAGGATACCTCGAAACACACAGCTAACAACTTCAAGTTTTTTCTCAGACTCTGCAAATTTCTTTTAAAAGTTTGTTGCACTTGCAGAACTAAATGTGTTCACTATTTCTATTTTCAATTCTATTTTACCAGTGCCAGTTCATTCATGTAATTCCTATCGAGCAGCAACAATTGCATTCATATGGTGCCTTTGATGTAATGAAATGACACAAGGCATTTCACAGATGTTGCATTAGATTACATTTGATATTGCAGCACACAGTTTACGGACAGGTCACTAAAAGCTTAGTCAAGCAAAGATTTCAAAGATTGTTTCAAAGCAACAGAAATCAGGGCTAGAGGTAATGAAGGGAAGTTGGTTTTCCGAAACCTTCCTAAGTCGCTAGTTAAGATCCATCTGGAGTATCCAGAGCCCACACTTAAGGAAGGATTTTAAGGCCTATGAGAAGGTGCAGGGGAGATTTGCTAGAATAGCAGCCGGGGTTAAAGACGTGTCTAAAATTCTGGAAACTGGGGTTGATCTTTTGGGAGATGGGAGCTTCAAGAAGGCATTCAACAAAGGTTTTCAAAATCATGAAACATTACATTAAGAATATCTAATATGTAACTGTTTACATTGGCAGAAATGTTGGTTACTAAAGAATCCAGATCTAATGTGATTGTCAATGTAACCAGAGGCAGGATAAGGTACTTTGTTAATAAAACCATCAGGTTGTTGAGACATAGACTAAACTCCTTAAAAAGATAGCAGAAGCAGATTCAATTAATTTGTGAAAAGGAATTGGATAAATATTTAAAGGCAAGAAATAAATCACAGGAAATTGTAGAGAGAACAAAGCAGTGCAAATCATTAAGTTGCTCTTTCAAACAGCTAGCACATTCACAATGGGCTGAAGGTCCTTCTTTGTTACCATGGTATCATTCTGTGATCATTTAATGCGAATGAAACAATTCTGAACCAAAATGTTGTGGTCTTCTTCCATTCCTTTTCTCTTTAACTAGCTTTTTCAGATTTGTTCTGTGAAAGGCTTCTCACTCATATGTTTGGGAAATCAGTCTCAGCCTCTCTTAGTTTTCATAATCTGTCAAAAGCACACAGCAATAATATCAGATACTTACTGCAGTCATCTTAATCAAACAGTCCCTCCATCTCACATCTGCCTTCATTCTTGGCAAGTAACTTATGATTATCCAGATAATTTATTTGATAATTGGTGCTACTTTGAAATAAACCTGATTACAAAACAAGACAAGCAATCACATTGCAAGTGTGGAACACCCAAACATTTCACCAGTCCATTAGTGACACTGTCCTTTAATTCAGTGTGCAGCAGATTAGTTAATCTAATAGGGAATTTACTTGGTCAGGTCTACAAATCAAATAAATCTGATCAGAGCAATCACCGACTATTTTACATACCTGCTCAGGTTCGGGTCTAGATTGTAAAGGAGGTGAGTTGTGGGGAGAGAGAGAGAGGGACAGATTTGACAGTGGAATAAATCAAACCTTCAATTTAAATCTTTTTTGTGACTATCATTATCTGTCACCATCAGATTTATTTCTAAATAGGTTAAAGATGAGCTGACTGCAGAAATAATGTCTGAATGTTGGTCATCAGTAACATTAGAGCATCTTTAGCAGTCAACAGAATAAACATGATGTAAAAAAAATGCAATTAAATTAAAGATATAGTCTGAGGAATCAACTGCAGCACTTCTATTTTTTGTTGATTTATTGAGTGAGAATTAAACATTATTCTGACGTCAATCAATTATAAATGGCATATAAATAATGAGAAATAAACAAAACACATTAATTCAAGTATTTTCTTTCTTTAGTCCATCTTAGCTAGACACTGTCAGTGCAGTATTAACTGTCTTCCATTTGCTCATTCAGAAAGAATTGATTCCTGTTTTAAAATAGGAAACAGAATAAACCAGATGAAGGCACAAAGCAGCAAGACACATTAGCCACTGTTTTGACTGTGACTGGGTAGTAACACTCTTATCTTTAGATTAGAGGTTATAGGTTCAAGCCTTGCTTCAGGAGTTTTAAGTACAGGGTGACACTTCAGTACATTACCAACAGTCACCTTTTCCATTTTAGGATAAAACATTAAACTGAAATCCCAGTGTCTACTAATTTGATGCAAAAAACACCCTTGGTACTAATTTATAAAGAGCTGGAGACTTCACCGGATATACTGACAGCATCTATCCTTGTTTCAAAACAAATCTGGCCATTTATCTGGTAAACTTGTGGGATTCTGCTGTGTGCTAACTGCCTGCAAAGTAGCTTTGACTGTGAACTATTTTGCCATTTGAAAAAAATTATTGATGGAGTTGGGCATTGCTGCGCATGTGATGTAGCAATGGGCATAAATGGCTGGCATTTATTACAAATAATTGCATAATATAAACATATTTACCACAAACACATCTTGCCCAAGTCTCTGACCTCAAAATTGCAGGCAGTCTGGAAGTTTCACAATTTTTCCAAAACATGTTCTCTTTAGACTTCCAAGATTGGTATCCTTTGGGCTGAGGACCGTTGATCTTGTGTTGTCTGAATTCTGTCTCATCACTTGACGACATTTTATCTTTTGGATCTCTTCACAGAGGATGCTACTTTTAGCACCCCGGCTGCTTAGTCCATTAACCTGTCTGGAGTATCCTTAACCTGTTGAATTTCATGTGCAGAGGAACACTTTCCTGTTATATCAGATAGTTGCCCTATAACAATAGTACATTAATTACAAGAATTTTATCATGGAAGACAGCTGCTTGGTGGAAATAAATAGTTTTTTTCTTGAAGTATCCTAGATTTCTGAGCTAGGTAATTTCTTCCTTTTGACCATATCTTAAACCTGTTGAGTTTAGATTAGAGTGGTGCTGGAAAAGCACAGCATCTAAGGAGCAGGAAAATCGACGTTTTGCCCAAAATGTTGATTTTCCTGCTCCTCCAGCACCACTCTAATCTAAACTCTGGTTTCCAGCATCTGCAGTCCTCACTTTTGTGCAAGCAAATCTTTAATCTCAATCTGCTGACAGATCTGAATTGATGTATGTAAACTGTATGACCCATATGTAAGCTAATTAATTCAACTTAGGTTGGATGTTTTAACTCACCCTCTGTAATCATTGGACTGGTACACCAGACATTTTCTCATCCTCAGTCATAGTCCTGGAGGACTGCATTTTGTCATTGGTTAATCACTTTGTTTTGGAAAGTTAAGAATTGAAATGTACTTCTTGAATTTGTGTCATCTCATTATCTGACATCAAAGTCAAATCTGCTGATAATAATATCTTCTGCACCCAATTTTTCTGCTGGAATAGTTACAGTTAAACTTTCCTCAATGTGCTTAGGAAGGAGCTCATTCTTATGGTCAGCATTTTGTGCTGCTCACAAACTTTGCAGATCTTGTCTCACAAAGATTCTTCAGTGATGATAAGAATGGAAAACATTTCTATCACTCTTATGTAATCTTTGATTTCCTTCCTGGAGGCAGGACAAGACAGTTCTCTTATGCCAACATAACTAATAGCAATAGATCCTTTCTTCTTTTAGGGTTCTTTCATGAGTCGAAGAAGCCCATTGTAATCAACTGGTTGCCCCTTGACTGGTTTGAAGATGACATTTTGTTTCTAGACCAGTAGCTCTCTGTCATAAGGTTTTCCTCCTCTCGGGACTGGTCTGCGATATTTCCTTGTTTCTTCTCCCAACATTACATGAGCAGTTTTCTCCAAAGTCAAATTTTCTTTGGATTGGAATAAATCTGACAAAGACTCATCATAATTCCAAAGGCAATTTTGCCTCTTATGATTTCTGTTCCATTGTTACAGTTTCTAATTACTGCTTTATTGAATGATAGTAATTAGATATAAATACATTAGCTCACTAGACTTTATTATTAAAATTATTGGGATACATAGATGGCACATCTGCCTCCTTTGAGATCCACAGTTATTCTTCTGACTTAGCTACCCATGATTGTATGACAACATTTGATTGAGTGGAGCTTAATGTAGTTCTAAAATTAACCTTTTGAGAAGCATTGTTTTGTGCAACAGGAATCAAGTCAATCCAAATTAACTTGAGCTATGCTTTTGTTTTCAACTCCTTTATAAAGACAAAGTTGCCATAATCCAATGGACCAGAGGCTGCTCTTTTATTTTAGAGAGAGAGAGAGAGACCTGGTGGTGAGGGGGGAGATTGAGAAGGAGAGTCCTTCATGGCAACATTAGCTGGTGTGGAAATTGAACCCACACTATTGGTGTCATTCTGCATCACAAACCAGTCATCTGAGCTAACTAATCCCCTTCTCTGTTATATCCTATGAGTCAGTATGTTCAACAGCCACTAATCATATAATGGGTACAACACAATTGGTATGGAGAGCATTAGCTGAATACACAGTTTTTATACAGTTGTCAGCCAGTTATTACAATGTATTTGGGAAGGCAAGGATAGATTAGGGATAGTTGAAATAGTTTTGTGTCTCATTAACTGGAGTGAGTTTTTTGCAGAAATAAAGAAGAGGATTGATGAGGACAGAGCAGTGGAAATGATTTATATGGACTTTGGTAAGGCATTCGACAAGGTTCCTCATAGTAGACTCGTTAACATGGTTAGATCACATGAAATACAGAAAGAACTAGCTACTTGGATACAGAACTGGCTCAAAGGTAGAAGACAGCGGGTGGTAGACAGTTGCTTTTCAGACTAGAGGCCTATAACAGTGGTGTGCCGGAAGGATTGGTGTGGCTTTTTGTCATTTATATAAATTATTTGGATGTGAACATAGGAGGTATAGTAAGTTTGCAGGTGACACCAAAATTGGAGGTGTAGTGGACAGCAAGGAAGGTTACCTCAGAATACAGTGGGATCTTGATCAGATGGGTCAATGGGCCAAGGAATTACAGATGGATTTACTTTAGATAAATGTGAAATGCTGCATTTTGGAAAGGCAAATCAGGGTAGGACATATACATTAAATGATAAGGCTCTGGAGACTGTTGCTGAGCAAAGAGATCTTGGAGTGCAGATTCATAGTTCCTTGAAAATGGAGTCTCAGGCAATGGGATAGTGCAGAAGACATCTGGATGCTTGCCTTCACTTGAGTACAGGAGTTGGGATATCATGCTGTGGCCGTACAGGACATTGGTTAAGCCACTTTTGGAATTCAGCATGCAGTTCTGGTCACCCTGCTCTGGCAATGATGTTGTGAAACTTGAAATGGTTTAGAAAAGATTTACAAGGAGATTGCTGATTATTTTCCATGGAGCTTTGGAGGCTGAGGGGTGACCTTAGAGTGATTTATAAAATTATGAAGGACATAGATAGGGTAAATAGACAAGGTCTTTTCCCAGGGAAGGGGGAGTCCAAAACTAGAGATCGTAGGTTTAGGGTGAGAGTGGAAAGATTTAAATGGGATCTAAGGGGCATTTATTTCATGCTGAGGGTGGTGCACGATTGGGATAAGCTGTCAGAGGAAATGGTGGAGGCTGGTACAATTACAACATTTAAAAGGCATCTGGATGGGTATATGAATAGGAAAGGTTTAGAGGGATATGGGCCAAGTGCTAGCAAATGGGACTAGATTAATTTAGGATATCAGGTCGGCATGGGTGAGTTGGTCCGTTTCCATGCTGTATATTTCTATGACTCTATGACTGTGGGGGATGCTGATTATGAATCATTACCAATGGTTTATTATGTGTCAAAACATGTAGCAGACTTAAAATACACTTTGCAATATGTCATCACATCACATATACGATAAATATCTAAGCTCCTGAATGCATATGCATTACCAAATATATTTGTAGGGTTTGGCAAAACCACAGAAGATCACAATCAAAATTTACACTCACCAATAGTGGCTCCTCATCGTAAAAGATTTGTCCTCAACAACAACAAGTGTCTTATGAATGTAGCTCCAATCAACTTGTTTGGCTTAACCTATTGAAATCAAGGGATGCTTATTGATAATTCTGTCAAGCCATCACCTGCCCAAGGTCTTGAGACACAGGATAAAGCTCTCAAAAACCAAGGGAGATTGACATTGTTGAATAGCTGACATGTTGATGAAGAACTATCCAATCTACTAGGACAGAATAACAGGGTCATACATCCTACACAGGGAACATGGTCATCTGGAAAACAGTGCAGCGAAACAAATTCCTATGAAATCGCAACATTGATGAAAAATAAGAAGCCAACTCAGGAATTTCAACATTCCAATTGTACACTAAGCATGGACAAAAACATATTGGATAAGGAAGGCATGGAATACGATCAGGACAATTATCAACAGACAACATACAAAACTCTAACACATGGTAGACTAATGGAGAAAGTGAAGTCTTGATTAAACTTAAAATATAAGCCATAAATATTAATTTAACCCGGGGCAGTGTTTTGTAAAGGAATAAGACGGTGTTATTTTCTGGGTCTGTAGATTGTGAAGGAGCAAAAATGGCCTTTGCAGTGAGATGTACTTCTTGTCAGACATGGGAGTTTAAAGAGAGTTTAAGGGTTACTGTGGATTATATCTGCCATAAATGCTGTTGGATGCGAATCCTATCAGATTGAATGGATCGGTTGGAGAGACAAATAGAAGCGATGAGGAATTTGCAACAGCAACAGTATGTGATGGATGGCAGTTATAGGAAGGAGGGAAAGTCTCAGATACAATCATATAGATGGGTTAACTCCAGGAAGGGTAAGAGAGGTGGGCCCCTAGGGCAGGAGTCTTTTGTGGATATACCCATTTCAAACAGGTATGCTGTTTTGGAAAATGTAGGGGGTGATGGATTCTCACGGGACTATAGCACAAACAGTTAAGTTTCTGGTATTGAGACTGGCTCTAATGCAACGAGGGGTACGTCAGTTTCCAAGAGATCAATTGTGTTAGGGGATTCTGTAGACTGAGGTACAGACAGATGATTCTGTGGCCAGCAGAGAAAAAGCAGAATGGTGTGTTGTTTCCCTGGTGCCAGGATCAAGGATGTCTCAGAGAGGGTGCAAAATGTTCTCACGGGAGAGACGGGCCAGCAGGAGGTCATTGTCCACATTGGAATCAACGACATAGGAAGGGAAAAGGTTGAGATTCTGAAGGGAGATTACAGAGAGTTAGGTAGTAATTTAAAAAGGAGGTCCTCAAGGGTTGTAATAGCTGGATTACTCCCAGTGCTATGAGCTGGTGAGGGCAGGAATAGGAGGATAGAGCAGGTTAATGCATGAGTAAGGAGTTGGTGTATGGGAGAAGGATTCACATTTTTGGATCATTGGAATCTCTTCTGGCGTAGAAGGGACCTGAACAAGAAGGACGGATTGCACCTAAATTGGAAGTGGACTAATATACTGGCAGGGAAATTTGCTTGAACTGCTCGGGAGGATTTAAACTTGTAAGGTGGGGGGGTGGGACCCAGGGAGATAGTGAGGAAAGAGATTGATCTGAGACTGGTACAGTTGAGAAGAGAAATGAGTCAAACAGTCAGGGCAGGCAGGGACAAGGTAGGGCGAATAGATTAAACTGCATTTATTTCAATGCAAGGGGCCTAACAGGGAAGGCAGATGAACTCAGGGCATGGTTAGGAGCACGGGACTGGGATATCATAGCAATTACAGAAACATGGCTCAGGGATGGGCAGGACTGGCAGCTTAATGTTCCAGGATACAAATGCTACAGGAAGGATAGAAAGGGAGGCAAGAGAGGAGGGCGAGTGGCATTTTTGATAAGGGATAGCATTACAGCTGTGTTCAGGGAGGATATTCCCAGAAATACATCCAGGGAAGTTATTTGGGTTGAACTGAGAAATAAAAAAGGGATGATAACCTTATTGGGATTGTATTATAGACACCCGAATAGTCAGAGAAAAATTGAGAAACAAATTTGTAAGGAGATCTCAGCTATCTGTAAGAACAATAGGGTAGCTATGGTAGGGGATTTTAACTTTCCAAACATCGACTGGAACTGCCATAGTGTTTAAAGGTTTAGGTGGAGAGGAATTTCTTAAGTGCATACAAGACAATTTTCTGATTCAGTGTGTGGATGTACCTACTGGAGAAGGTGCAAAACTTGACCTACTCTTGGGAAATAAGGCAGGGCAGGTGACTGAGGTGGGGGAGCACTTTGGGGCCAGCGACTATAATTCTATTAGAATTAAAATTGTGCTGGAAAAGGATAGACCAGATCTAAACGTTGAAGTTCTAAATTGGAGAAAGGCCAATTTTGATGATATTAGGCAAGAACTTTCAAAAGCTGATTGGAGGCAGATGTTCACAGGTAAAGGGATGGCTGGAAAATGGGAAGCCTTCAGAAATGAGATAACAAGAATCCAGAGAAAGTATATTCCTGTCAGGGTGAAAGGAAAGGCTGGTAGGTGTAGGGAATGCTGGATTACTAAAGAAATTGAGGGTTTGGTTAAGAAAAAGAAGGAAGCATATGTCAGGTATAGACAGGATAGATCGAGTGAATCCTTAGAAGAATATAAAGGAAGTAGAAGTATACTTAAGAGGATAATCAGGAGGGCAAAAAGGAGACATGAGATAGCGTTGGCAAATAGAATTAAGGAGAATCCAAAGGGTTTTTACAAATATATTAAGGACAAAAGGGTAACTAGGGAGAGAATAGGGTCCCTCAAAGATCAGCAAGGTGGCCTTTGTGTGGAGCCACAGAAAATGGGGGAAGATACTAAATGAATATTTTGCATCAGTATTTACTGTGGAAAAGGATATGGAAGATATATACTATAGGGAAATAGTTGGTGACATCTTGCAAAATGTCCAGATTACAGAGGAGGAAGTGCTGGATGTCTTGAAAATGGTAAAGGTGAATAAATCCCCAGGACCTGATCAGGTGTACCTGAGAACTCTGTGGGAAGCTAGAGAAGTGATTGCTGGGCCTCTTGCTGAGATATTTGTATCATCGATAGTCACAGGTGAGGTGCTGGAAGACTGGAGGTTAGCAAACGTGGTGTCACTGTTTAAGAATGGCGGTAAAGACAAGCCAGGGAACTATAGACCGGTGAGCCTGACCTTGGTGGTGGGCAAATTGTTGGAGGGAATCCTGAGGGACAGGATGTACATGTATTTGGAAAGGCAAGGACTGATTAGGGATAGTCAACATGGCTTTGTGCATGGGAAATCATGTCTCACAAACTTGATTGAGTTTTTTGAAGAAGTAACAAAGAGGGTTGATGAGGGCAGAGCAGTGGATGTGATCTATATGGACTTCAGTAAGGTGTTCGACAAGGTTCCCCATGGGAGACTGATTAGCAAGGTTAGGTCTCAGGGAATACAGGAAGAACTAGCCATTTGGATACAGAACTGGCTCAAAGGTAGAAGACAGAGGGT
Organism: Chiloscyllium punctatum; assembly: GCF_047496795.1. Lineage (NCBI taxonomy): Eukaryota > Metazoa > Chordata > Chondrichthyes > Orectolobiformes > Hemiscylliidae > Chiloscyllium > Chiloscyllium punctatum. The sequence goes on from NC_092760.1 coordinate 71,037,747, forward strand.
GGTGGTGATGGGTTGTTTTTCAGACTGGAGACCTGTGACCAATGGAGTGCCACAAGGATCGGTGCTGGGTCCTCTACTTTTTGTCATTTACATAAATGATTTGGATACGAGGTACAGTTAGTAAGTTTGCAGATGACACCAAAATTGGAGGTGTAGTGGACAGCGAAGAGGGTTACCTCAGATTACAACAGGATCTGGACCAGATGGGCCAATGGACTGAGAAGTGGCAGATGGAGTTTAATTCAGATAAATGTGAGGTGCTGCATTTTGGGAAAGCAAATCTTAGCAGGGCTTATGCACTTAATGGTAAGGACCTAGGGAGTGTTGCTGAGCAAAGAGACCTTGGAGTGCAGGTTCATAGCTCCTTGAAAGTGAAGTCACAGGTAGATAGGATAGTGGAGAGGGCGTTTGGTATGCTTTCTTTATTGGTCAGAGTATTGAGTACAGGAGTTGGGAGGTCATGTTGCAGCTATACAGGACATTGGTTAGGCCACTGTTGGAATATTGCGTGAAAATCTGGTCTCCTTCCTGTTGGAAAGATGTTGTGAAACTTGAAAGGGTTCAGAAAAGATTTTCAAGGATGTTGCCAGGATTGGAGGATTTGAGCTATAGGGAGAGGCTGGGGCTGTTTTCCATGGAGTGTTGGAGGCTGAGGGGTGACCTTATAGAGGTTTACAAAATTAGGAGGGGCATAGATAGAATAAGTAGACAGTCTTTTCCCTGGGTCGGGGAGTCCAGAACTAGAGGGCATAGGTTTAGGGTGAGAGGGGAAAGATATAAAAGAGACCTAAGAGGCAGCTTTTTCACACAGAGGGTGGTACGTGTATGGAATGAGCTGCCAGAGGAAGTGGTGGAGGCTGGTACAATTGCAACATTTAAGAGGCATTTAGATGGGTATATGAATAGGAAGGGTTTGGAGGGATATGGGCCGGGTGCTGGCAGGTGGGACTAGATTGGGTTGCGATATCTGGTTGGCATGGACAGGTTGGACCGAAGGTTCTGTTTCCATGCTGTATATCTCTATGACTCTATATGGTATGCAGGGTGCTCTAGCTAGTGGATAAAGAACTGGTTGAGCAACTGGAGACAGAGAGTAGTAGTTGAAGGGAGTTTCTTGAAATGGAGAAAGGTGACCAGTGGTGTTCCACAGGGGTCAGTGTTGGGGCCACTGTTGTTTGTGATAAACATAAATGATCTGGAAGAGGGCACTGTTGGTATGATCAGCAAGTTTGCAGATGACACGAAGATTGGTGGAATAGCAGAAAGCATAAGGGACTGTCAGAGAATACAGAAGGATACAGATAGACTGGAGAGTTGGGCGGAAAAGTGGCAGATGGATTTCAATCCAGACAAATGTGAGGTGATGCATTTAGGCAAGTCTAATTCTAGAGCAAATTATACAATGAATGGAAGAGCCTTGGGCAGAGAGATCTGGGAGTCTGAAGGTTGCTGCACAGGTGGATAGAGTGGTCAAGAAGGCATATAGTATGCTTGCCTTCATTGGACGGGGTATTGAGTATAAGAGTTGGCAAGCCATGTTAACATTGGTTTGGCCGTATTTAGAATACTGTGTACAGTTCTGGTCGCCACATTACCAAAAGGATGTGGACGCTTTGGAGAGGGTGTGGAGAAGGTTTACGAGGATTTTGCCTGATATGGGAGGTGCTAGCTATGAAGAAAGGTTGAGTAGGTTAGGTTTATTTTCATTAGAGAAAAGGAGATTGAGGGAGGAACTGATTGAGGTTTACAAAATCATGAAGAGTATAGGCAGGCTGGATAGAGACAAGCTTTTTTCCCAGGGTGAAGGATTCAATAACAAGAGGTCACGCTTTCAAGGTGAGAGGTGGAAAGTTTAAGGGGGATACACACGGCAAGTACTTCACACAGAGGGTGGTGGGCGTTTCGAACGCGTTGCCAGCAGAGGTGGTAGAGGCAGGCACAGTAGATTAATTTAAAATGCGTCTGGATAAATGCATGAGTAGGTGGGGAGCAGAGGGATACAGATGCTTAGGAATTTACCAACAGGTTTACACAGTACATTTGGATCGGCTCAGGCTTGGAGGGCCGAAGGGCCTGTTCCTGGGCTGTAAATTTTCTTTGTTCTATCTACAAGTCATGAATACCAAAGTGTGAAGTCTCAGTCTTTGGAAAGTTTCACCATCACAAGATCCAGAAGAAAAACACCTGCATGTGTTTTTCATTAAAAATGGAAATATTTGAAATCTTGCTTCTGCAAAAATAACTTTGCAACTACACTCAGGTTTACATATTTTCAGTCTGAGCATATGTAATTTTAGCTCTCTGTGTTACTGCTTTGGAAGCTTGATGTGTTCATGAGTCAAGGGCTGAATGTAAATCACATGACCAATGTGTTGTCCAGCAAGAAGCATGTTCGTAGGAGATGGCATAGATAGTTGACTGTAACAGCGAGCTGAGGTCTGAGCTGTTAATACACTTATAGAACATAGATAGAACATAGAACAATACAGCACAGAACAGGCCCTTCGGCCCACGATGTTGTGCCGAACTTCTATCCTAGATTAAGCACCCATCCATGTACCTATCCAAATGCCGCTTAAAGGTCGCCAATGAATCTGACTCTACCACTCCCACGGGCAGCGCATTCCATGCCCCCACCACTCTCTGGGTGAAGAACCCACCCCTGACATCTCCCCTATACCTTCCACCCTTCACCTTAAATTTATGTCCCCTTGTAACACTCTGTTGTACCCGGGGAAAAAGTTTCTGACTGTCTACTCTATCTATTCCTCTGATCATCTTATAAACCTCTATCAAGTCACCCCTCATCCTTCGCCGTTCCAACGAGAAAAGGCCGAGAACTCTCAACCTATCCTCGTACGACCTACTCTCCATTCCAGGCAACATCCTGGTAAATCTTCTCTGCACCCTCTCCAAAGCTTCCACATCTTTCCTAAAGTGAGGCGACCAGAACTGCACACAGTACTCCAAATGTGGCCTAACCAAAGTCCTGTACAGCTGCAACATCACCTCACGACTCTTGAATTCAATCCCTCTGCTAATGAACGATAATACTCCATAGGCCTTCTTACAAACTCTATCCACCTGAGTGGCAACCTTCAAAGATCTATGTACATAGACCCCAAGATCCCTCTGTTCCTCCACCTGACCAAGAACCCTACCATTAACCCTGTATTCCGCATTCTTATTTGTTCTTCCAAAATGGACAACTTCACACTTGGCAGGGTTGAACTCCATCTGCCACTCCTCAGCCCAGCTCTGCATCATATCTAAGTCCCTCTGCAGCCGACAACAGCCCTCCTCACTGTCCACAACTCCACCTATCTTTGTATCATCTGCAAATTTACTGACCCACCCTTCGACTCCCTCATCTAAGTCATTAATAAAAATTACAAACAGCAGAGGACCCAGAACTGATCCCTGCGGAACTCCACTTGTAACTGGACTCCATGCTGAATATTTACCATCTACTACCACTCTCTGACTTCGACCGGTTAGCCAGTTTTCTATCCAATTGGCCAAATTTCCCTCTATCCCATGCCTCCTGACTTTCCGCATAAGCCTACCATGGGGAACCTTATCAAATGCCTTACTAAAATCCATGTACACTACATCCACTGCTCTACCCTCATCCACATGCTTGGTCACCTCCTCGAAGAATTCAATAAGACTTGTAAGGCAAGACCTACCCTTCACAAATCCGTGCTGGCTGTCCCTAATCAAGCAGTGCCGTTCCAGATACTCGTAAATCCTATCCCTCAGTACCCTTTCCATTACTTTGCCTACCACAGAAGTAAGACTAACTGGCCTGTAATTCCCGGGGTTATCCCTATTCCCTTTTTTGAACAGGGGCACAACATTCGCTACTCTCCAGTCCCCTGGTACCACCCCCGTTGCCAGTGAAGACGAGAAGATCATTGCCAACGGTACTGCAATTTCCTCTCTTGCTTCCCACATAATCCTAGGATATATCCCGTCAGGCCCGGGGGACTTGTCTATCCTCAAGTTGTTCAAAATGTCCAACACATCTTCCTTCCTAACAGATATCTCTTCTAGCTTATCAGTCCGTTTCACACTCTCCTCTTCAACAATACAGTCCCTCTCGTTCGTAAATACTGAAGAGAAGTACTTGTTCAAGACCTCTCCTATCTCTTCCGACTCAATACACAGTCTCCCACCACTGTCCTTGATCGGACCTACCCTCGTTCTTTTCAAATAACTGTATCCACATTTGCTTGTCACTTATAAATAAGAAAACATCACGGCTATGCTATATCCTATATTTCCATAAGACCATAAAACATAGGAGCAGAAATTAGGCCATTCAGCCCATCAACTCTGCTCCACCATTCAACCATTGCTGATAAGTTTCTCAACCCTATTCTCCTGCTGTCTCCCCGTAACCCTTAATATTCACAAACCTATCTCTCTCAATCTTAAACATACTCAGTAACCTGGCCTCCACAGCCTTCTGTGGCAATGGATTCCATAGGTTCACCACTCTCTGGCTGAAGAAGTTTCTCCTTATCCATGTTCTAAAAGGTCTTTCCTTTACTCTAAGGTTATGCCCTCGGGTCCTAGTCTCTTCCACCAGTGGAAACATCTTCCCAACGTCTACTCTGTCTAGGCCATTCAGTATTCTGTATGTTTCTGTTAGACACACCCTATTCCTTCTAAACTCCACCAAATATAGATCCTCAAATGTTCCTCATATATTTAAAGATTTTCATTCCTGGTACCATTCTTGTGAACCTGCTCTGAACATGCTCCAAGGCCAGTACATCCTTCCTGAGATATGGGGCCTAAAACTGCACATAATCCTCCACATGTGGTCTGACCTGAGTGATATAGAGCCTCAGAAATACACCCCTGCTTTTATATTCTAGTTCTCTCAAAATAAATACCATCATTGCATTTGCCTTCTCAACTACTGACTTAACCTGTAAGTTTATCTTGAGAGAGTCCTGGACTGGAACTCTCAAGTCTCTTTGCAATTTAGACTTCTGAATTTTTTTCCCCATTTAGATGATAGTCCATGCCTCAATTGGTCCGACCAAAGTGCATGACCTCCCACTTTCCCACATTCTACTCCATCTACTACTTCTTTGCCCACTCTCCTAACCTGTCCAAATCCTTCTACAGCCTCCTTGCCTCCTCAATGCTACCTCCTCCTTTGTATCATCTGCAAATGTAACCAGAATGCCCTCAATTCCTTCATCTAGATTGTTAATATATAAAGTGAAAAATTGTGGTCCCAACACTGACCCTTGTGGAACACCACTTGTCATTGGATGCCATCCTGAGAAGGACCCTTTTATCCCCATGCTCTGTGTTCTGCCAGACAGCCAAGCTTCTATCCATCTAGCATATTGCCTCTGACATCATGGGCCCTTATCTTACTCATTCGCCTCCTGTGCAGCACCTTGTCGAAGGCCTTCTTGAAGTCCAGTGGATAACATCCATTGGCCCTCCTTGGTCTAATCTGCTCATTACTTCCTCAAAGAATTCTAGCAGATTTGTCAGGCATGACCTCCCCTTGATGAAACTATGCTGACTGTGCTCTATTTTACCTCACACTTCCAAGTATTCAGAAATCTCATCCTTCACAATGGATTCCAGGATCTTACCCACGACCGAGGTTAAGCTAATCGATCTGTAACTTTCTGTCTTCTGCCGTATTCTCTTTTTGAACAAGGGTGTCACATTAACAATTTTCCAGTCCTTGGGACCCTCCTGATTCTAGCGATTCCTGAAAGATCACCACGAATGCTCTTGCTATCTCTTCATCTATCTTCCTTAAAACTCTGGGGTGTAGTTCATCTGATCCAGGTGATTTATCCACTTTCAGGCCATTCAGTTTTTCTAGCACCTTCTCCTTGGTGATGGTCACCATACTCAGCTCTGTCCCCTCACTCTTGAATTTTTGAGATATTACTCATGTCTTCCACCGTGGACACTGATGTGAAGTGATTATTCAGTTCCTCAGCCATCTCCTTGTTCCCCACTACTGTGTTTTCTGTGTCATTTTCCAATGGCCCAATGTCACTTTTGCCTCTCTTTTACCCTTTATATATGTAAAGAAATACTTACAGTCTTCCTTGATATTCCTGGTTAGCTTACTCTCATATTTAATTTTCTCCCTCCTTATTTCTTTTTTTATTGCCATCTATTGGTCCTTGTAAGCTTCCCAATCCTTTGGATTCCCACTGCCCTTGGCCACATTACAAGTTTTCTATTTCACTTTTATGCTATCCCTGACTTCCTTCATCAGCCATGATTGTATCTCCGGAATTACTCCCAGAAACCCCTGCCATTGCTGTTCCACTGTCTTTCCTGATAGGCTCCTCTCCCACTCAATCCTACCCAACTCCTCTCTGATGCCTCTGTGGTTGTCTTTATTCAGCTGTAATTTCATATTCCTAGTTGTCTGCAGCACATATTGGCCTTCCCAGCTACCATGACCCCAGCCCCACCCCCATCGCCATTTATTTCTCAGCCCCACCCCCCCTCCCCCCAATGTTCCTGATGAATGGCTAATGCCTGAAACACAATTCTCCTGCTCCTCAGATGCTGCCTGACTTGCTGTGCTTTTCCAACGCCACACTTTTCAACAGTATATATTGGTGTGTTTAATTATTGAACAATTGGTATCTATCTTATGATGAGACCTCCACGTTGCTCTCAGATAGGATTTTAGCTCAGTGACAATGAAGAAAAGGCAAAATATGTCTCAGTTAGCAATGGTGTAGAACTTGGAGGGGAACTTGGAGAGGGGGGAATGCTCCATCAACCTTCTCCCTTTATTCTTCTTAATGATGGAGGCTAAAACCAATATTAATGAGAAAAATAGAATCCCTACAGTGTGGAAGCAGACCATTTGGCCCATTGAGTCCATACTGACCCTCAAAAGAGCATCCCACCTGGACTCACCTCATCCCTGTGACCTTGCATTTCCTGTGGCTAATCCACCTAGCCTGCACATTCCTGGACTCTATGGGCAATTTAGCATGGCCAATTGACCTAACCTGCACATCTTTGGACTGTGGGAGGAAACCAGAGCACCTAGTGGAAATCCACTCAAACACAGGGAGAATGTGCAAGCTCCACGTAGACAGTCACCCGAGGCTGGAATTGAACCCGAGTCCCAGACACTGGGAGGCAGCAGTGCTAACCACTGCGCCACCACGTCACTCCAAGGTTTCAGGAAAAGTCATTCCAGGAAAAGTGGGTGGTACATCCCAAAAAGGCTGGAGCAGAGGAAGAAAATAAGCAATATTGATAAGTCAATAACTGAAGTAATGCTGCAAATCAGAGAGTGGGAGGATCAACAGCAGCAATGATTCTGATAGAGAAATGAAGTGAAGCAAAGTATTCTCAAAAGATTTGGACAAGTTGGCTGCAACAAAATTTAAGCTCATGAGTATGATAAAATATAGACTTCGAAAATCTCTTTGACTAACTTAAAAGCTTTTGAGAAAAGGGTTTGAAAGAAAAACCGATATAAATGAGCGAGGACATTTAAAACTGCCAGCAAGGTCACCTGACTTAAAATAGCCAAACTCATAGCAATATAGTCATAATTCAGAGATACCGGTGTTGGACTGGGGTGTACAAAGTTAAAAATCACACAACACCAGGTTATAGTCCAACAGGTCTAATTGGAAGCACACTAGCTTTCGGTGCGATGCTCACAACCACCTGATGAAGGAGCGTCGCTCCGAAAGCTAGTGTGCTTCCAATTAAACCTGTTGGACTATAACCTGGTGTTGTGTGATTTTTAACATAGCAATATACAAATGGATGTCCAATGGCTGGGACTGAGAACCATACTGGTAAAGATAGATACAAAATTCATCATTTAACTCACAATGATACATTTAAACATTACTGCATGGGGATAAGACTTCTCAAATACAGCTATTGCTGAAACAAAGACATAAACGCGAAATTCATTATGAAAAGAAGAAGATTGAACACAATAACTCTATCAATGTCAAAGGATAATGGGGAACTCTAACACAATGGAAGGTCTAAACTCTTTGTAAAAATGGATTTGCCCCATTGTGGGCCAATAGCCAGGCTTTCACCCATTGAAACCTATCATGACCTTGGAAACCATTAACAAGTGCAAAATACTGGGCATTGACACAAGTGGCTGTCACGGACAGACCAACTCAAAGAATCTCTTGGAAATACACACTGGAGCTAATATTTCAAGGAATGTTGAAAGAGCATTTGGCAGATAATTGAAGGGAAACTATTATTTCCAGATCAGAGCAGGCAAGGAAAGGTAGGGAAATGTCTATGTAAAGTGATGATAATGAATTAAAACCTTTAAGGTAATAAAACAAAAGGACACAATCATGATGAAAAGCAGGTTGGAGAACAATATTGGTAAGCAACAATGTAGAATGATGTTGAGAAGCACTTAAAATTACACAAAGTATAGGAAAAATATATTCTGGAAAAGTGAAAGAACAAACTAGACACCAAAGATTCTGAGGAAGGTAGAAAGCCAAAAGGGATCAGTTCCATGCTTTACTTCTGCTTCAAGGCACATTGGGGACTCAAGGGTTAAATATTCCACTACAAAAGAGACTCACTGCAGTATCAATTGGAAGCCTGCCCTCTTACAATACAGACAGAACATCTCCGTAGTATCCCAGAAAAGGAGCCTAGTGGAGTCACACATGTGGATTCCTCTGCAGCCTCAGACAGAGGTATTTGTCCTTCCCCAACAAGACTGATAGCCTTGGCCACAACCCTGCTAAACTGCCTCCTGCTCCCATTATCTTACTTCCCCTCCATGTTAGCATAGGTATGTGAATCCCCCATTTAGAGCAGGCAAAACCCTTCTGTCTTAATCTCTTCCTATCAATATATAATCTGTAATCTATTCACACGTTATCAAGGACATCGACATGCATTGAGTTTTGTAAATTCATAATTACCCATCTTAAACTATGTAATGACAGTCGACCATGTGACTGATAAACCTTTTGTTTAATCCCTATAGAAAATACTGCCTTTGTGTGTAGAGCAGAGATTCGTGGAGAAGTGTCACCACAAGCAGACACCTGACTACTTTTGGAGACATTGAGAATCTCTCGCCAGCTGTCCGATAATAAAGCATCTACCATTATACAGAAACTTGTGTCATCCGGATTTGTGGAACAAAATATACATCAACAATTCCTCAGAAAGACAGAAGATGAAGACAGTAGGAGATAAGTCCAAAACATTATGACGATAAAGGGGACCTATGAAATTACATTATCATGACGCAACATGGTAAAAACTTTACAGACACATCACAGGCACATCATTCAAAATGGAAAGCCTGTGCTGTGAATTGGACTTTTAAGAGATAGAATAATTCCACATGTAATGATAGAGATGACAGAAATATTAAATAATTTTTTCACAACAATATTTACTGGAGGAAGAGATAGACATGAGGGTGAATGATAAGACGAGTAATGTAATAAGTGGATTTAAAATAAAATAGGAGGCTGTGTTGAATAAACTAATCAAACTGAGAGATGATAAGGACTTAGTCTGAAAGGATTGTAGCCAAGTATTATAAATGAATCCAGCAAAGTGATAGCATTGCCACGACTGGCCAAATTTAATGATTTATTTTTTAAAATGTAAAGCTTCAGAAGACTGGTAGATAGTTAATGTAATTCCTATATTTAAGAAGGCGGACAGAACATACCCAGGGAATTATAGACCAGTCAGCTTAACGTCAGTAGAAGAAAAAAAATAGAAGAACATCCAGAAATAAAAATATCATAATTAAAACTCAGGCTGGATTTCAAAAGGGAAAACCTTGATTCCATAACCTTTTACTGAATTATTTGAGTGGTAAACATAAAGAGTAGACATTGGTAATGCAGTGGAAAATATGTATTTTGATTTTTAAAAGAGCGATAATAGGTTGTTACATAATAGACCAGTGAAAAAGGTCAGTGAATATGGAATCAAAGGACAAATGATGGAATGGATTGCTAGCTGGCTCCAAGGCAGAAGGCAGAGAGTGGGAGTATTCAGAGTGGCTGATGTAGGAAATGGTGTTCCACAAGGACCAATGCAGGGGTCACTGCTGTCCATAATTGAATCATTTGGTATTTGGAATGAAAATATCTGAATTTGCAAGGAACAACAAGTTGAGGGATGTACTAAGGAGAACTGCAGCAATATACAAGAAATAAATTATTGACAAATGAAATCAAATACAGTCAAATGTGAGATAGTCCAATTTGTTAGGAAGATTAGGGAGGTCATTTCCATTAAATTCCTGATAAGTCAAATCCCCAAGGATTTACCCACAAGTTCATGTTAAGTGGAGCTTTGTAAAAGCCAAAGAGGCCCAATTCCCACATGAATACATCCTTTTGAGATATGTCTGCAAACATACTCTATGTCAAACATAACTGATTCATATGCCAGATTAAGCACAGTAAAACAGTCACAAAAAGAGAATTGCTGGAAAGTCTCTGAGACTGGCAGCATCTGTGGAGAGAAATCAGAGTGAATATTTTGGGTCCAGTGACCCTTCCTGACAATAGTAAGACAGTTAATGTATTAGAAAAGGGCTGTATTCAAACTGTTTACAATGGCCTGACCTTGCAAAAGGCCAGAGATTTGCATTGAGGAATATTGAGCATTAGCTCTGGAATGATTTTCTGAAACAGTCCACCATGTTGTCAATGCAGTCAAACATGTTTTTGTGCTGCAGTGAAAATTACTGGAGTTCTACCACTGTCTTTGCAGCAAGGGCGAGGGAAACAGACAGGTGTATGGGCTAGCAGTCGTCAAACTTTTCATGGTTATCAGCCTCCTCGGGTTTCTCAGGTGAAGATTGCACTGCGCCAACAATTGTCTCATCTGCCAATTCCGCTGTGCTGCACACAACATCATCCATCTCTGCATCTATTTGCAGGGTTTGGTCCCACAGGCGTCCTCGGATTGAGTGAAGGCTTTTTTCCTGAATGCTTCTGGCACTGCAGATGGTGGTACTAGGTAGCCTGTTCCATACAGCAAGCCTGCCGAGAAACCGAGTCTGCTTCAAGATGTTTCTCTCGTGATGTTGACACAAAACGGTTGCTCGCAGCTCAAAATATAAAATGACTGCTATCCCAAACACTGTTGAATCATGCTTTCAAATTAGGAGAACAGATGCTGAATATCGCAAATGCTGGAGATCGAAAACTAAAACAATAAATGCTTCAGAAATTCAGCCTGTCTGACAGCACATCTAGAGCGAGAAATATCACTCACATTTCCAGTCCAAAATGACACTTCTCTGGAACCCAAAGAAACAGCACATCATGTTCAATTTTTGATTAGCCTAGGTCTGGGACACAGCTGAAGGAATTATTTTTTCAACCATCTCAACCATTTGCTTGGATTGCTTTCATACTGCAAGGTTTTTGGTGAGATTGGAAGAGCTGATCATACCTACAGGTGATACCAATGTTAAGGAGTTTCTATTTACCATTGCAAATGTTCATTGAATTTAACAAAGCTCATTTGAAATTTCTTTTCTGAAATAAGTGTAGCCTGTTCCCATTACCAACTGAATCCACCTGGGTAGTCATAGGATTTCTGGCAGCCATTTTGATTCCTTGAATCCATTTTAAAGCCAGATTAGATTTCTTTACAAAATGTATTTATGACTGCCTCTGAGACATGAAATAGGGAATTCAGAAGAAACTTCACTATGGAAAGAATAATATGAATACAGAGACAGAGGGCGGTGGGTGGAGGGTAGTTTTTGGACTGGAGTCTTGTGACCAGTGGGGTGCTGGAAGGATCAGTGCTGGGTCCATTGCTTTTTGTCCTTTAAAGCAATGATTTGGATATGAATATAGGAGGTATGATTAGTACGTTTGCTGGTAGTGGTGCAGTGGACAGTGAAGAAGGCTGCCTCAGAGTACAACGGGACCTCGGTCAGATGGGAAGAGCAGTGGCAGATGGAGTTTAATATAGATAAATGTGAAGTGTTATATTTTGGAAAGGCAAATCAGTACAGGACCTATACACTGGAGATTGATGCCAAACAAAGAGACCTTGGAGTGCAGGTTCATAGTTCCTTGAAAGTGAAGTCACAAGTAGACAGGATAGTGTAGAAGGTGTTTGATATTCTTGTCTTTATTAGTCAGTGCATGGAATAAAGGAGGTCACGATGCAGCTGTACAGGCCACTCTTGTGATACTACATTCATTCTGATCTCCCTGCTATTGGAAAGATGTTGTGAAACTTGAAAAGGCTCAGAAAAGATTTACAAGGATGTTGTCAGGGTTGGAGAGTTTGAGCTATAGGGAGAGGCTGAATAGGCTTGAGCTATTTTCTTTGGAGCATCAGAGTCTGAGGGCTGACCTTAAAGAATTTTATAAAATCCTAAGGGGCATAGATAGGATGAATAATCAAGTTCTTTCCCCAGGGTTGGTGGAGTCCAAAACTAGAGGGCATAGGTTTAAGATGAGAGGAGAAAGATTTGAAAGGGAGCTAAAGGGCAACTTTATCATGCAGAGGGTGGCGCAGGTATAGAATGAGTTCCAGAAGAAGTGGTGGAGGCTGGTACAGTTACAACATTTAAAAGGCATATGGATGATATCTGAATAGGAAGGGTTTAGAGGGATCTGGGCCAAATGCTGGCAAATGGGATGAGATTCATTTAGGATATCTGGTTGGCATGGTTTCTTTCCATGATGCACATCTCTATCATTCTATTAGACATAAATTATTACCAAAGGGAGTGTTTGAAGGAGTTGCATTTAAGGGAAAGCTAAACAATCAAATGAAGGTCAAGGAAATATAACATTACAATAATAAATTTAAATGAGGAAAGATGGGATGAGGTTTCAGTGGGGCAAAAATCCTGGCATGGACCTGAATTGTCTATTTCTATTCAGTACATCTTAGCTAATCTAATGCAATATCAGCACCAGCTGCCTTTCCCTCAGCACCACGCAATTGCACAGGGTAGAGACAGAAATCCAGTTAGAAGGAGGTAAGATTTCAACACAAGATCTATAGTCAGAGGATCAAACTGTCATGGCAGGTCACTGTTGACATCCACAACTTCCTGAAACATGAACTCCTTCTTGATACAGCAATGAACATGCATCACAATTGGCCATCAAGGTTAAAAATCACCAACACCAGGTTATAGTCCAGGTTATAACACCAGGTTATAGTACAACAGGTATAACTGGAAGCACACTAGCTTTCGGAGCGCCACTCCTCCATCATGAAGTAGCGGCGCTCCAAAAGCTAGTGTGCTTCCAATTAAACCTGTTGGACTATAACCTGGTGTTGTGTGATTTTTAACTTTGTACACCCCAGTCCAACACCGGCATCTCCAAATCATGGCCATCAAGGTGGCTGTCAGCCCAACCGCTCTGCCTGGATTTCTGCCACTGTTTTCAGCGCCTTCTCCAAACTGCTTACTAATCATTAATTTCATTTCTCTTTTAGACTCTTTCTGGCTGACAGATAAGGAGTCTAAAGGGTGGCGCTGTAAGTGCACAACGGGTAAGGCAGCATCCGAGGATAAGGACAGATGATGTTTCAGGCATAGTAAGAACAGGAGTGTCAGACATCTTGTTCACTCTGAGAGCTGGCTCTGAGGGAGCTGGCTCATTGCCAAGAACTGTCCATGTGAGAATAAATGGTGACTTGGTGACAGAATATTAGCCTCTGTGGAGTACGAGGCAAGAAAATTTCTTTGTTTATTATATACCTGGTAGTAAAGTCAGTGGTAGCAATGTTTCCTGATTGCAAAGGGTCGTGTGCCTAGTGGAACCAGGATTTTAGAAGTACAGCTGAGAGCTGGCCAGTCCCCTTGTTACAATCAATTAACAAAAAAGATGCATAAAATATCTGTGTTTATGCTAGTGGTCGGGACAGGTAGGAATTTAGATAATTGTAATTAATTTACCTGATTAAATACAGATCGAAACTGCGTGTACTGTCTGAAAAACTTTTATTTGTTGTAAAAAGATCGACAGATTCACATTAAGGATTCCACACAGGTGCCTGGTGCTTGAATTCAAATGCTTGCAATATCCCAAAGGAAAAGATGGTGCAATCTTCATACTTACTCTTTCATACTTCACAAGAACTTTGTTACCTTCACCAGAACTCTCTGGATTCAAAATGCATAAGGGCATCCTGAGAACATACTCTAGCAATTCTCCCAACATCCATTCTTCTGAATTCTGTTTCTCCTTTCTTTGCCCTTTTTTAGATGAACAAATCTCTGTCTCCAAATCAAAAAGTAAGATTTTGGAAGATATTTGGTATCCAACGTCCTCCCATATATTTGAATGAACTGCATGACCACAGTGACAAATATTTAAGTCTATTTCTTACATTGCAACAGTGCCTTCACTTCAAAAGTGCTTCTCTGGTAGTTAAGTGCTTTAAGATGAGCAATGTGGTGAAACAACACTATGTAAACGAATGTTTTTATCTGTAGGGTATAAACATTGCCGGGTTTTACAAAGTAACAAAGGAGTTTTCCACATGGAATGCAGAGATATGTGTGTAAGAGAGTCTGTGAGTGTAGGCACTTATGTATGAGGTGCTGGTGTATGTGTGTGAAAGTATCTGTTTGTGACTGTGAAGGTGATGTGGATGTGAGTGTTGGTGTGGGTTGAGGGTGGTATATGGCTGTGTGTATATATCTAGGTTTGTGCTGTCAGTATCAGTGGGAGCATGTTTATGTATGCCTTTGCGTGTGACACTATGTGTATCACTCCATGTGTAATGTGTATGTCTATGCATCTGGGTGTCTGAGTGTGCGTGTATGCATGTGAATATGTATCTTAACGTGAGAATATGTATCAATGTGTGAAATTGTAAGTGTGTATATTTTTATATGTGTGTCTCAGTGTGTCTATATTCATATCATTGTCTACCTTTGTTTCTGTCTGCATCAATCCGTGTGTATGTTACTGTGAGTGTATTTGTAACTGCGTGTGAGTCTGTGGGAGGGGGTTTACTGAAGATGTCGACATTGTTAATGCCTGCACTCTCATACAGTCAGTAAGGCGCGGGCTCCAACACATCCCTCTCAGCATCACTGTCACATGGAATCTGTTTGCGTCTCCAATACTGGTCAGGTCACCCGGCACCGAGAGACGAACGGGCAGAGAGCTGCCAACATTTACAACGAGAGGGATGCTCCAGGAGAAACACACTTGCTCGAAACGATGCTTTGTCTGTGCGAGCCCCGGGAAGGTGAGAAGGGGTCTGCCAATTGGCAAGTGTGAGTGAGAGCGGAGGACAGATCCTGTTGCTTAAAGTAATAGGGATGAGGCACTGCTGAGTTATGGGGCTTGCTGTGGTTTGGGATGCGGGCGGAAGGTTGGGGTTTTGGGAGGGTGAGTTCGGGACTCGGCTGGGGGGGAAAAGGTAAGCTGTCCCAGGACCAGCACCGACACCCATCGGGCTGGCGGCTCGAGGAGGAAGCTCGGGGGCTGGGAGGGGCGAGTCAGCCAGTCCCCGACCTCTTAGTTCAGCTCCAAACGTAATTTACCCTCCCCAAGCCGGGACATCAGATATCTTTAACATTAACCGGGACACGGACAGAGTTACATCTTGTTAACCAGGACACGGACTTGGTGCGCCCGGTTAACAGGGACACGTACTTGGTGCGCCCGGTTAATCGGGTCGCGGACGTGGTGCAGCCGGTTAACCGACTGAGTCTACCTGGTTAACCAGAAGCCGGGGTGAATGTATTGAATTACCGGAATTGCCTGCTCTGGATTACTGGGATCCGGACTAACTGTTCCGGATTACCGCGATCTCGATTGTCTGCACTAGTTTATCCGGGATCACAAACTGAATGCTGTTTGATATGGAGTGAATGCACCGGATTACCGCGATCCGGATCAACTACACCGGATTATGGGGATCCCGAAGCGACTCCACGGGGATACGGAGTGAATTACCGACTGGCTGCACCCGGTCAACCGGGGCACGGATGAAGGAAGTGGAAAAGTTGTTCTATCAGTGGCGGAATGCCGATTCGGTGTGTGAGAGAGAGGGAGAGAAAGAGTGATAACAGAGAGATAGAGGAAGCTGGCCAAATCAGTGTCACAGAGGGAGGAGAAGCGGGAGATGAAGTATATCAGGACTTTCTGAAGGAAGAAAGCTAACACTCCCGCTTCAACCCTCCATAAGCATAATTTTATTATGCCTGAGTTTCAAAGATCTATATAAACAATGTCTGCTTTCCATATCTGACCTCGCCCCCACCATGTGTTGGACGAGACTCAGAATAGCTTTGCTCACTAGAGGGCGTTTCAAACCCTTCTCTCACCATCTAAAACTTCAAATAGTGAACAAAAATACAGCAGCAGCAAACAGACCGTGAAGCAGCTATAGCGGAGCAGCGCGGAGACCGTGGCAAAAATCAATGCACCCCCATTAAAAGCCAGACAGTTTTAAATTGTTTCCATAACATACCGACATACACAGGAACTGGTGAGAAATCTGGGGAATATTTACACCAGAGTCTCGGTTAGCCAACGCTTTTTAAAAAATTTCAGTTGAAATAATTTCTCACAAGCCAATTGAGCTAGGAGCGAGTGTCATCAGACATCCCCGAAGCCCTGGTTAACCTGCATTTAAAACTGTTGTAGGTACATTACAAATATAGGTCTGTTTTAATGGGCTTTCATTTTATTGGGAACTTCCTTTGTAGGGGCGATTCAGCCAGAATTGCATTTACCAAACGCAAAGAAAGTAATCGTTTGCACACATTACCGCAAGACCACTTTCAAAGTCCTCCAATCCCTGAACCCTCACCGGGGTTTCTATCCTGTGGTTAAACGCCCTATCACGGGTTATTACACAACGCTGGAACAGATAGGATTTGAACTGGGGGCCGCTTGGGTCAGAGGTAGATATACTGCCACTGCGCCACAAGAGCCCTCCGCTTGGGTAGCCGCTGTCCCCTACTTCATGCACAGGGTTAGCACTTGTCTCTCATTCGTACCACGTGTGTATTGGTCATCCAGCAATGTCTGGTCAAAAAAAAGTACTTTTATAATACTAAATTATTTTTAATCCTGATTTGCAGAGTTGCAACGAATTGTTGAGTTGTTCCAATTTAATTTCACTTTAATGGCCAGCAGTAAGTATTCTTGATAACAGGGAGTCATAATATCATCTGTAGCTTGGACATCTACAGCTTTGAGACTGTGATCCACTGGGTTTTTCGAGTAATATACAGTGACTGGGCTCTCAAACCCACACTGGAGACTTCTTGCACTGCAACAGGAACAATTCATTCCTGACTGCTAAAGTCAATTGCATCTTGAAGATCCCATACGATTTCAACATTTTGTAAATGGTCAGCTGTCTGGATTGAATTAAAATGATTGTTGAGTCAATGCTTAAATATAGATCAGTCACTTTCCTCTTGTTAACATTGGATAATTTTCAACTAAACCACATTATTCCATCGCATTGCTAGCTGACTGTCTACATTTTAAGTTCATAAACCTGACATTGTTGAAAGCTCTGCTGCCTTTCTGCTTACTGGGACCAAGTCCCAATAACCCACCACTGTGTGTGCTGGTCTGTATTTATTCCCAGTCAAGCAATGCATTGATTTTAATTTTCTTCATTTTCAAATCCCTCCATAATTTCAGTGCATCCCATCTCTGTAATCTCTTCCAAGCTCATGATTCCTGCAAGATATCCGTTACCATTTAATACTGAGATTTTCAGCATCCCAGATTGTAGTTGCTGTGTCATTAGTGCCTATATCCTAAACTCTGAAATTCCCAGAGCTCCTTTGCTCCACTAAAATGTAACGTGATAAGCTTTTGCCATCCACCCCATGAACAACTTAGATGGCTCAAAGTCACATTTTGCCTTTAACATTCCTTGGATGTAATCATGTTACACAAGCTGTATAATACAGGTTGTAATTATTACTTTATTTTTGCAAGACTTTGAGTTGAGATTATTGTCCCAGTCTATGATGTTATGTTTCAGTTACTGTCTCAGTGCTGTATGTGATCCCAGTTACTGCTCCAATGTGTCACATTTTGTTGTCATTCTCAACCTTGTATGTGAGTACTTACCCAGGTACTTGAACAATCGCTGTAATTTCCATTCCCATTTCCATCCTGATTCATTATGAATAAGTACATTACTATCACTTTGTGTGGTTTATATGTCTGTTGCTCACTAGGATTTATTAGAGACTGTTCATTGTTATGCTGCATAATGTATAGTTTCAGTTGCTTCTTTGCTGCTTGTGAGATCTACATTCTGATTTCTGTCTTTGTGCACATATTGTCACATACTATGCCATTGTATTAAGAATAACCTTGGTTATACTGCAGGCTTATTACATACAGTCCCATTTACAGCTTATGTGTATTTTCAACATCCTGTTAGGGTGTTGATTAGTTCTTCCAAGTATGTGATGTACAGTCCTCATCTTAATGATGCATGTTAACTAGACTGCAGTTGTGCAGGGTTTTAAAGTTCAGATATTATTCTATTGAGTGAGATAGTGAGACCAACAATCTGTATGTACTATGTATATCCCTGTATTATTATATTAGTATTTGTCGTGAAACAGCTCAACTACTGTTTTATTCCCTGCGAGTTCAGTCTAATTATTGCCTCAGTTTGATTTACATTAGTTACAGTCTGTGTGATATATGGCTCAGTCATTGTTGATGTGAGGCATTGACCAGTTCTTGTCTCAGTGTGATATCCAGTCCAGTTACTGTCTCAGTGTGATATACATCCAGTTACAGTCTCAGTGTGATATACAGCCCGGTTACTGTCTCAGTGTGATATACAGTCCAGTTACAGCCTCAGTGTGATATACAGTCCAGTTACTTTCTCAGTATGATACACAGTCCAGTTACGGTCTCAGTGTGATATACAGCCCGGTTACTGTCTCAGTGTGATATACAGTCCAGTTACAGCCTCAGTGTGATATACAGTCCAGTTACTTTCTCAGTATGATACACAGTCCAGTTACGGTCTCAGTATGATATCCAGTCCTGTTACAGTCTCCGTGTGAAATACAGTCTAGTTACAGTCTCAGTGTGATATCCATCCCAGTTACAATCTCAGTGTGATATCCAGTCCAGTTACGGTCTCAGTGTGATATACAGTCCAGTTACAGTCTCAGTGTGATATCCAGTCCAGTTACGGTCTCAGTGTGATATACAGTCCAGTTACAGTCTCAGTGTGATATCCAGTCCAGTTACTGTCTCAGTGTGATATCTAGTCCAGTTATGGTCTCAGTGTGATATACAGTCCAGTTACTTTCTCAGTGTGGTATACAGTCCAGTTACTGTCTCAGTGTGATATCCAGTCCAGTTATGGTCTTAGTATGATATCCAGTCCAGTTACAGACTCAGTGTGCTATCCAGTCCAGTTACGGTCTCAGTGTGCTATCCAGTCCAGTTACGGTCTCAGTGTAATATACAGTCCTGTTACTGTCTCAGTATGATACACAGTCCAGTTACAGTCTCAGTGTGATATCCTGTCCAGTTACAGTCTCTGTGTGAAATACAGTCCAGTTACAGTCTCAGTGTGATATCCATTCCAGTTACAATTTCAGTGTGATATCCAGTCCAGTTACAGACTCAGTGTGCTATCCAGTCCAGTTACGGTCTCAGTGTGCTATCCAGTCCAGTTACGGTCTCAGTGTAATATACAGTCCTGTTACTGTCTCAGTATGATACACAGTCCAGTTACAGTCTCAGTGTGATATCCTGTCCAGTTACAGTCTCTGTGTGAAATACAGTCCAGTTACAGTCTCAGTGTGATATCCATTCCAGTTACAATTTCAGTGTGATATTCAGTCCAGTTACGGTCTCAGTGTGATATACAGTCCAGTTACGGTCTCAGTGTGATATACAGTCCAGTTACGGTCTCAGTGTGATATCCAGTCCAGTTATGGTCTCAGTGTGATATACATCCCAGTTAAAATCTCAGTGTGATATACAGTCCAGTTATGGTCGCAGTATGATATACAGTCCAGTTACAGTCTCAGTGTCATATCCAGTCTAGTTACGGTCTCGGTGTGATATACAGTCCAGTTACGGTCTCAGTGTGATATCCATCTCAGTTACAATCTCAGTATGATATACAGTCCAGTTACAGGCTCAGTGTGATATACAGTCGAGTTGCTGTCTCAGTGTGATATATCGTCCATTTATGATCTCAGTGTGATATACAGTCCAGTTACAGTCTCAGTGTGATATCCAGTCCAGTTACAGTCGCAGTGTGATATACAGTCCAGTTACAGTCTCAGTGTGATATATCGTCCATTTATTATCTCAGTGTGATATACAGTCCAGTTACGGTCTCAGTGTGATGTCCAGTCCAGTTACTTTCACCGTCTGATACACAGTCCAGTTACGGTCTCAGTGTGATATCCAGTCCAGTTACAGTCTTGTGTGATATCCAGTCCAGTTACGGTCTCAGTGTGATATCCAGTCCAGTTACTTTCTCAGTGTGGTATACAGTCCAGTTATGGTCTCAGTGTGATATTCAGTCCAGTTACTGTCTGAGTGTGAGATCCAGTCCAGTTACGGTCTCAGTATGATATACAGTCCAGTTACTGTCTGAGTGTGATATCCAGTCCAGTTACGGTCTCAGTGTGATATCCAGTCCAGTTACAGTCTCTGTGTGAAATACAGTCCAGTTACTGTCTGAGTGTGATATCCAGTCCAGTTACGGTCTCAGTGTGATATACAGTCCAGTTACGGTCTCAGTGTGATATACAGTCCAGTTACAGTCTCAGTGTGATATACAGTCCAGTTACGGTCTCAGTGTGATATCCAGTCCAGTTATGGTCTCAGTGTGATATACATCCCAGTTAAAATCTCAGTGTGATATACAGTCCAGTTATGGTCGCAGTATGATATACAGTCCAGTTACAGTCTCAGTGTCATATCCAGTCTAGTTACGGTCTCGGTGTGATATACAGTCCAGTTACGGTCTCAGTGTGATATCCATCTCAGTTACAATCTCAGTATGATATACAGTCCAGTTACAGGCTCAGTGTGATATACAGTCGAGTTGCTCTCAGTGTGATATATCGTCCATTTATGATCTCAGTGTGATATACAGTCCAGTTACAGTCTCAGTGTGATATCCAGTCCAGTTACAGTCGCAGTGTGATATACAGTCCAGTTACAGTCTCAGTGTGATATATCGTCCATTTATTATCTCAGTGTGATATACAGTCCAGTTACGGTCTCAGTGTGATGTCCAGTCCAGTTACAGTCTCAGTGTGATATCCAGTCCAGTTATGGTCTCAGTGTAATATACAGTCCAGTTACTTTCACCGTCTGATACACAGTCCAGTTACGGTCTCAGTGTGATATCCAGTCCAGTTACGGTCTCAGTGTGATATCCAGTCCAGTTACTTTCTCAGTGTGGTATACAGTCCAGTTATGGTCTCAGTGTGATATACAGTCCAGTTACTGTCTGAGTGTGAGATCCAGTCCAGTTACGGTCTCAGTATGATATACAGTCCAGTTACTGTCTGAGTGTGATATCCAGTCCAGTTACGGTCTCAGTGTGATATCCAGTCCAGTTACAGTCTCTGTGTGAAATACAGTCCAGTTACTGTCTGAGTGTGATATCCAGTCCAGTTACGGTCTCAGTGTGATATACAGTCCAGTTACTGTCTGAGTGTGATATCCAGTCCAGTTACAGTCTCAGTGTGCTATCCAGTCCAGTTACTGTCTCAGTGTGAGATCCAGTCCAGTTACGGTCTTAGTATGATATCCAGTCCAGTTACAGTCTCAGTATGATATCCAGTCCAGTTACAGTCTCAGTGTAATATCCAGTCCAGTTACGGTCTCCGTATGATATACAGTCCAGTTATGGTCTCAGTGTGATATCCAGTCCAGTTATAGTCACAGTGTGATATACACTCCAGTTACAGTCTCAGTGTGAGATATAGTCCATTTATGGTCTCAGTGTGTTATGTAGTCCAGTTACAGTCTCAGTATGATCTACATTCAGTTACAGTCTCAGTGTGATATCCAGTCCAGTTACGGTCTCAGTGTGATATCCAGTTCAGTTACAGTCTCAGTGTACTATCCAGTCCAGTTACAGTCTCAATATGATATACAGTCCACTTACTGTCTCAGTGTGATATCCAGTCCACTTACAGTCTCAGTATGATATATAGTCCATTTATGGTCTCAGTGTGATATACAGGCCAGTTACAGTCTCAAAGTGCTATCCAGTCTAGTTACAGTCTCAGTATAATGTCCAGTCCAGTTACGGTCTTTGTTTGATAAATAGACCAGTTACTGTCTCAGTGTGATGTCCAGTCCAGTTACTTTCTCAGTGTAATACACAGACCAGTTACTGTCTCAGTGTAATATCCAGTCCAGTTACAGTCTCCGTGTGAAATACAGTCCAGTTACAATCTCAGTGTGCTAACCACTCCAGTTATGGTCTCAGTGTGATATCCAGTCCAGTTATGGTCTCAGTGTAATATACAGTCCAGTTACTGTCTCAGTATGATATCCAGTCCAGTTACTGCCTCAGTATGATATCCAGTCCAGTTACAGTCTCAGTGTGATATACAGTCTAGTTACAGTCTCAGTGTGATATATAGTCCAGTTACTTTCTCAGTTTGACATACAGACCGGTTACAGTCTCAGTGTGGTGTACAGTCCAGGTACTGTCTCAGTGTGATATACAGTCTAATTACGGTCTCTGTGTGATATCCAGTCCAGTGACGGTCTCAGTGTGATACACAGTTCAGTTACTTTCTCAGTGTGATATTTTCTCCAGTTATGGTATGTGTGATATACAGTCTGTTGAGAGTCATAGTGTGATTTGTAGCCTGTCAGTGGCTGATATGTCAGTGTGTTATATAGTCTGGTAATTCTCTGAGGAAGAAAGATATGGAAGCTAGAGAACTTGGGGAAATAACTAGTGATATCTTGCAAAGTGTCCATGTTAGAGGAGGAGATGCTGGACATCTTAAAATGCATAAAGGAGGATAAAGCCCCAGACACTGATCAGATGTATCCCAGACCTTTATGGGAATCTAGGGAAGTGATTGCTAGATCCATTGCTGAGTTATTTGTATCATTGATGGCTATGGGTGAGGTGCTGGAAGACTGGAGGTTGGCTCATATGGTGCCATTATTTAAGAAAGGTGGCACAAAAAAGCAAGTGAACTATAGAGGGGTGAGCCTGATGTCAGTGGTGGATAAGTTGTTAGAGGGGATTGTGAGGGACACGATTTGCATGTATTTGTTAAGGTAAGGACTGATTAGGGATAGTCAACAGTGTGCCACAAGGATCAGTGCTGGGTCCACTACTTTTTGTCATTTATATAAATGATTTGGATGTGATGTGTAGTTCATTGCATGTCTCAGTGTGCTATTGTCTCCGTGTGTTATATGATCCAGTTATTGTTCCTTCGTGATATATGGCCCAGTTATTGGCTTGGTGTGAAGTGCCATCTGGATATTGTCCCAGTATAGTATATGGTTCAATGAGTGTCCCAGTATGATATTCCGTCTGGTGAGTAGCCTAATGTGATATTCAATCTGGTGAGTGCCCTAGTGTGATATTCAATCTGGTGAATGTCCCAGTGTGATATTCAATTTTGGTGAGTTTCCCAGTGTGTTATTGTCTCAGTGTGGTATACTATTATTGAATCGATGTGATATGCAGTCCAGTTATAGTCTCAATGTGATAATAACTTCACTTATGGTCTCCATGTGCTGAGGAATTGAGTTATTGATTCTGTGTAATATATAATCTGTCAGTGTGGTACAGAGCCCAGCAAGTGTCTTGGTGTGATATAGTCTCAGTGTGTTATATGGTCTATTAATTACTTCTGTGTGATATACAGTTCAGTTTGGTGTATATACCATCCAGTTATTGCCCCAGTGTTAAAAATGATCCAATGAGCATCTCAATGTGACAATATGCTCTGATTATTGTCTCAATGTGATATATGGTCCGGATAGCATCTCAGTCAATTAGATTTTTGTCTCAGTGTAATATACAATCTAGTGACTGTCTAAGCATATTATTGTTTCAATGTTATTTAGTGTCTCACTGTGATATATGGTCTGGCTGGCATCTCATTGTGATTTATATTCTGACGTGTCTCTAATTGGGGAAATGACCTTGACTATTCACCCTATCCATTCTGCTCATGATTTTATAAACTTTGATAAGGTCCCCCTTCAGCCTCCGACACCAAGGTTTTTACCCCAGGTTAGTGGAGTCCAACACTAGAGGTGTCATCTGCAAACTTACTAACCATATCTCCTACATACACATCCAAATCATTTATATAAATGACAAAAAACAGTGGACCCAGCACTGATCCTTGTAGCACACTGTTGACTATTCCTAATCAGTCCTTGCCTTTCCAAATACATGTAATTCGTGTCCCTAACAATCCCTTCTCATGACTTATCCACCACTGACATCAGGATCACCCCTCTATAGTTCACTGGCTTTTCTGTGCCACCTTTCTTAAATAATGGCACCACATTAGCCAACCTCCAGTCTTCCAGCACCTCACCCATAGCCATCAATGATACAAATCCCTCAGCAATGGATCTAGCAATCACTTCTCTAGCTTCCCACAAAGGTCTGGGATACACCTGATCAGCTCTTGGGGATTTATCCTCCTTTATACGTTTTAAGATGTCCAGCATTTCCTCCTCTAACATGGACACTTTGCAAGATATCACTTGTTATTTTACCAAGTTCTCTAGCTTCCATATCCGTCTTTCTTAGTGAATTTGCATGAACCCTCAGCTATACTTTGATTGCCTTTTGACTACTCTAAACACACCTGACCAGCCTCCCATCTTTCACCCTATATCAATCAGCCATCATCCACACTGTGCTGCCTATGTAAATGCCATTCATCCATCCATTATGCTTGCTGCCCTTGATTGTCTCCAGGAATGATAAAATCTTCATGTTATAATTGTCATTTTTGTTCTGAATTGCCTCCATTTCTTCAACTCCCCAAATCTCCTCTAGCTCCATGAATCTTCAAATTCTGTGATTCCTTTCCTGATTCTCTCCATTTCCTCAACTTTCTTTATTTTCTTTAAGTTGATCCTGAAAGCCTATCCTTTTTTCTGATGATTTGGAATACTTACGCTAATATATATTTCAGTTACTCGGTGTCTGCATTGTTTTACTGATAATGTTCCTAAAAACTGCTTTGGGATATTTTCCCACTTCAAAGCTTTAGGTAAGTGCCAGTTGGTATCATTTGATAAGCAGATAATCTGTTTCTGTGGCATTGCACTAACTAAATATTGACCAGGACACCAGGAAAACCCCCTCATTGTTTCTGTACCAGTACCATAAGATATTTTATGCTAATCCGAGTTACTGTCCCAGTGTGCCATGTACAATCCGAGTTACTGTCCCAGTGTGCCATGTACAATCCCAGTTACTGTCCCAGTGTGCCATGAACAATCCCAGTTACTGTCCCAGTGTGCCATGTACAATCCCAGTTACTGTCTCAGTGTGCCATGTACAATCCGAGTTACTGTCCCAGTGTGCCATGTACAATCCCAGTTACTGTCCCAGTGTGCCATGAACAATCCCAGTTACTGTCCCAGTGTGCTATGTACAATCCCAGTTACTGTCTCAGTGTGCCATGTACAATCCGAGTTACTGTCCCAGTGTGCCATGTACAATCCCAGTTACTGTCTCAGTGTGCCATGTGCAATCCGAGTTACAGTCCCAGTGTGCCATGTACAATCCCAGTTACTGTCCCAGTGTGCCATGTACTGTCCCAGTGTGCCATGTACAATCCCAGTTACTGTCCCAGTGTGCCATGAACAATCCCAGTTACTGTCCCAGTGTGCTATGTACAATCCCAGTTACTGTCTCAGTGTGCCATGTACAATCCGAGTTACTGTCCCAGTGTGCCATGTACAATCCCAGTTACTGTCTCAGTGTGCCATGTGCAATCCGAGTTACTGTCCCAGTGTGCCATGTACAATCCCAGTTACTGTCCCAGTGTGCCATGTACTGTCCCAGTGTGCCATGTACAATCCCAGTTACTGTCTCAGTGTGCCATGTACAATCCCAGTTACTGTCTCAGTGTGCCATGGACAATCCTAATTACTGTCCCAATGTCATTTACAATTTTTGTTATTGTCCCATTGTGTGATGCATTATTCCCATTAATATTGAGGTAGAATCCCAGTTACCGTCCAAGTCTGTGATTTTGGCCAATTTTTGCCTGGAGAATGTAATCTCCTCACCTTGTTCTGTTATTATATAGGTCAAACAATATGTTGGTCAAATACTACTAAGAGAGAACATACCTGTTCTTATGAATTCCTCCAAGCTAATCAAATGAACTGCATTCTGATTTTTATTTCTGTAATTGATGATAAATCCTTTTGAATTATAATTTGATATTATTGCTTACATTGTTCTGCCAATATTCATATATTATTGCAATCGCACTTTATACCCCCTCAAAGTGTCCAACTCTTCACCACATCTTTTCTCCTCAGTAACTGATGTGGTCTGTCCTCCATTCTCTCTGTATAGTCAGTAGCAAGCATTGAGTTTCCTTGCTTGGTGCATCTTAAGTTCCATTCTGAACAGACTGCCCACCAAAATAAATCACAACATCTCTTAACATTTCTATCAGGATTAGTCTCAGACAACAGCAATTCCTTTTATAAGGAATTATTATGGAAATAAATGGATTAACTCGAATCACCATTATAGAGACTGGGTTACAAGGTGACCACGGTTAGGAAACAATCATTCCAGAACACAATATTTTGCAAAGAAAAACAGAACAGCAAGAGAGGAGGGGCAACACTAATAATAAATAATTATGGGCATTCATCTTGGCTCAGGAAATAATTAAGTAGCATCAGTATGGCTGCAGTTTAGGAATTGCAAGAATCAGAAAATATTTGTGGGAGTAGTTTATGCTGTTGGACAGATCGTTAAATAATAAATTATTGGAGTGTGTAATAACTGTAGTGGACTTTAAACAGACTAGACCAATCAAATTGACGAGTGTTATATATTTAGATTTCTTACAGTGTGAAAACAGGCCCTTCGGCCCAACAAGTCCACACAGACCCGCCGAAGAGACCCGCCGAAGCGCAACCCACCCAGACCCATTCCCCTGCATTTACCCCTTCACCTAACACTACAGGCAATTTAGCATGGCCAATTCACCTAACCTGTACATTTTTGGAGTGTGGGAGGAAACCGGAGCACCTGAAGGAAACCCATGCAGACACGGGGAGAATGTGCAAACTCCATACAGTCAGTCGCCTGAGGCAGGAATTGAACCCGGGTCTCTGAGGCTGTGAGGCAGCAGTGCTAACCACTGTGCCACCGTGCCACCCATACAGAAAGTTGAATTTTTATGACAGTTTCCTGGAGCAATACACTGTGGAGCTGACTATGGATAAAGTTACTTCAGACAAAATCTTGTGTAATAACAGTGGGGTCAATTAGTAATATCATAGTAAAAAGATCCTCCAGGAACTAGTAATCATAATGAAATTGAATTCCATGTTACATTTTAAAGCAATGTACTACAATAACAAACAAGAATCGTAAACTTAAAACCAGTCTCATAGATATGAGAGAAGAACTGGCCTAAGTTGATGGGATAAATAAACTCAAAGATACAACATCCATTATAACCATTTAAAGAAGCAATTCAAAATATACAGCAAAAGCACTGAAAAGCAAAATCTCAACAGGATGACCTATCCCTGGCTTGGTCTGGAATGTTTGAGGGTAGGATAAGATTAAGAGAAGAGGCTTACCATGTTGTAAAGAATAGCAAGATGTCTGAGGTTTAAGAGTATTTTGTTTTAATGCAAAGTATCAGCAAAAAAATTGATGTAAAGGTGAAAAAAATACAAAAGAAAATTAGTCAGGAATATATAAACATATTGAAAGAGTTTTTACAATTCTTTAAAAAGTGTAGTGAAAGTAAACATTAGTCCCTAAAAAGCAGGAACTAATAATTTATCTGTTTTCATAGTAGAAGACACAAGTCTCATGCAAGAATAAAGGATAGCCCGGGTGCAAAAAAGAATACAAAAATGAAGAAAATTAATATCAGCAGAGACAAAACAAAAGTACTGGAAAAACTTGGAGGACTTACAACCCATGATTCCAAAAGAGATAGCTGCAGAAATAATGGATGTTCTGGCTATAATTTTCCAAAGTTCTTAAATTCATAAGAAATAGGAGCAGAATTAGGCCTTTTGGTCCATTGAGTCTGCTGCGCCGTTTGATATGCTCCTCACCTGTATTCTTCTGCCTTCTCCTCATAACCCTTCAACCCATTACCAATTAAAAATCAGTCTAACTCCTTCTTAAACTTACTCACTGTCCCAGCATCCACCGCACTTTAGGGTAGTGAATTACACAGATTCACCGTCCTTTGGAAGAAATAGTTTCTCCTCAATTCTTTTAACTTTGCTACCCCTTTTCCTAAGACTATGACCTCTCAACCTAGAATGTGCCAAAAGAGGGAGCATCTGTTCCACATCTATTTTATCCATACCTATTACTATCTTGAATACCTCAACTTGATCTTCCTTCATTCTTCTAAATTCCAGAGTATAGGCCTAAACTGTTCAAATCTCTTATTATATGATAAACTCCTCGCTTCTGGGATCAATTAGTGAACTTCCTCTGAACTGCCTCCATCTTTCCTAAAATAAGGGGACTAAGATTCCAGGTGTGGTCTCACTAATGCCTTGTACTGTACTGTAGCACACCGATATCTCTCCCCATTTAGATAATGCCTTGTATTGTTGCAACAATACTTCCGTACCTTTATACTCTATTCCTTTAGCTATAAAAGCGAACATTTCATTCATTTTCTTTATTATCTGCTTTACCTGCATGCTAGTTTTCTATGACTTATGAATGAGGACATCCAGATCCCTCTGTACTGTAGCACCCCAATGTCTCTCCCCATTTAGATAATAGGTTGACTTCCCATTTCTCGAACCAAAATGCATGACTTTATACTTATCCACATTAAACTTCATCTGCCACATTTTGGTCCACTCTCCTAACCTATCTGTATCCTCATTACAACTTACCATCCCGCCTATTTTCGTGTGATCTACAAATTTGGCTATAGAGCCTTCTATCCCTGTATCCACATGATTAATTCAGATTGTAAATAGCTGGGGCCCAAGAACCAAACCCTGTGGCATCCCACTACTTACTTCTTGCCATCCATTAAAAAAAATTATCCCGATTCTCTACCTTCTGCCCATCAGCCAGATACCTATCCAAGCTAATAAACTACCCCTAATCCAATATGATCCAACCTTGTGAATTAATCTTTTGTGTGGCACTTTATCAAATACCTTCCAGAAGTCCAGATATATTATATCCAAAGGATCCCCATTTTCCACTTTGCTTGTTACATCTTCGAAGAACTCTAGCAAATTAGTTATACATGATTTGCCCTTCATAAAACCATGCTGACTCTGATGGATAGCATTTTGACTTTCTAAATGTATTGATATTGCTTCCTTGATAATTGCTTATAACACTTTCCCAACAACAGATGTTAAACTAACTGGTCTGAATTTTCTCACGTATTGCCTTTCTCCTTTTTTGAATAAATGCATTAAATTAGCACTTTTTTCAATTCAGTGGAATTTTTCCCATGTCCAGGGAGTTTTGGAATATTGCAACCAATGGATCCACTATCTCCACCATCACTTCCTTTAATATCCTAGGATGTAGGCTGTCAGACCGCGGGGGCCTTGTCTGCCCTCAATCCTAATAATTTGCTGATGTTGATTGTTCTAAATTCTAGCCTTTCTATTGCCTCTGACTTTCCCATTCCAATAGGAATGGTACTATTATCCTTCACTGTGAAAACTCAGGCAAAATATTGATTTAGCATCTCTGCCAATTCAGTGTTCCCCACTTTAACTCTCCAGTTTCATCTTCCAAGGGATCAACATTCACCTTTGCGACTCTCTTCCCTTTTATAGACCTATAGAAGCTTTTTCTATCCTTTTTGATATTTTGTGCTAGTTTTCTTTTGTAATTTATCTTAGCTCTTTTAATTAATTTTTTAAATATACCTTTGTTTATGTTTGAAAGTTTTCCGATCTTCCAGCCTGCCAATGGCCTTTGCAATATGGTATACCTTAGTTTTTAATTTTATATTGTCCTTGACCTCCTTGTTTAGCCATGGATGTTTTTACCCCACCACCACCACCTCCCCCCCCCCCCCCCCCGCCACCATCAACACTCTTGCTATCTTTCTTCCTAACTGGGATGTATTTTAGTTGTGAGGAATTGAATACCTCCTTAAACAACTGCCACTGCTTATCCACTGTCTTACCTAGTCTTCCTGCCCAATCTTCTCAGGCCAAATCAGTCCCTATTTCTAAGTAATTTCCTTTGTTTAATTCCAGAACAAGTGTGTGGGACTCCACTTTCTCACCCCAAACTGAATTTTGAATTCTATCATACTATGGTCACTATTTTATCAAGGATCCTTAATTATGATGTCATCAATTAATCTCTCCTCATCACACAATACCAAATCCAGAGTAGCCTGCTCCCTGGTTGTTTCCACAACATACTGCTCCAAGAAACAATCTCTAATATGTTCAATGAACTCTACCTCCAGGCTACCCTTGCCAATTTGATTCTTCCAATCTATGTGCATGTTAAAATCACCCATTATTATTGCCATACCTTTCTTGCAAGACCCTAATATTTCCTGATATATACTGTGCTCCACTGTGGAACTACTGTTTGGGGATCTATAGATTACTCCTACCAAGTACTTCTTCCCTTCGTTATTTCTTATTTCTACCCAGACTGATTCCACATCTTAAACTCCCGTGCTTATGTCATATCTTATTACAGCACGAATCCCTTCCTTTACAGCAAATCAGCACCACCGTCTTTTCCTTTCAGTCTATCTTTCTGAAATGCTGAATACCCTTGGATATTCAATTCTCAGATCTGGTCTCCTTGTAACCATGTCTCAGTAATCACCACCAAATCACACCCTTTTGTTTCTATTTGCGCCATTAACTAATTAATTTGTTTCGAATGCTTCATGCATTTAAATACAAAGCTTTTAAATTTGTTCTACTGGTAAATTTCCCTACTCTTTTATAATTCTTTGGTGCATAAAGACATTCACCTGTTCTATCGCTCATCTTTATTGTCTGGTAACTGTCTGCCACATCACTAAAGTGCGCTCTTAACTCCTCTTTTAATTTGGGTTTTCTAATTTCCCCTACAACTGGACTCACACCCCCCCCCCCCCCCCAAGTTAGTTTAAAGCCCTGTTTACAGCCCTAGTTATCGTTCCTTAGAACTGAAACAGCAGATTGGGAATCAGTAAATGTAACACTGCTTTTCTAGAAAGGAAAGGTAGATAAATCAGAGAACCACAGGCCACTTATTAATTAATATTAGTCATCAAGAAAGTGCTAGTATCTATTATTAAATAAGTCTTAATGGTCCTTTTAGAAAATGATAATGTGATCAGACAAAGTCAATATAGTTTTACGAAACAGAAATAGTTTTTGAAAAAATTGAGTCTTTTATGGATGAAACTGGTCATATAGATCAAGGAGAACTGAAAGATGTAATACACCTGGATTCTTAAAAAGTGTTCATTAAAGAGCCACACAAAACGTTGACAGGCAAGTTAAGGGCTTGTTTAATTGGGAATAATATACTAGCATGGAGAGGCTTGTGATGAAATGGTAGCATTCGTACCTCTGAACCAGGAGGCATGGGTTCAAGTTGCATCTATTCGGTTCGGAATGACATCTCTAAACAAGCTGATTCAAAAAAAATTTTTTAAATCCTATCCTGGCATGGATACAAGATTGGTTAACAGTCAGTAAGTATAGACATCTGTGACAAAAGGACTTCTACAAGGAACTGTGCTAGGGCTCAGCTTTTTAGTATCTCTATTAATGAATTAAGACTGTTATGACTAGATTATCAAATGACATTCTTTAAATCATTTTGGTTCTGGACAGGCAGTCACAAACTGTTAAGTTCCCAGTGAGGATGGATGAACTGGCTCTCCTTCATTATTCATCCACCGTCAGTTGGTTGCAACCGGATTCATTTTGAAAGGATTTCTCCTTGTTTAGACCTTTCTCCCAGACCCATTTAAACTTGTTTTAAAGTAGCCAATTTAACTAGATTTTTTTTGAGCTAACAAAAAGTGAGTTTATTAATTACTAAATGCAAGAATTAGTAATGTCAAACATATATACACAGTTTAGAAGTAAGAGGTGAATCTGAAAATATAAATGTTAATAAACAGATCAGTCTCTAAACTGTTTCGAAAAGAGCAGCTAGTTGAATGGGCCATTGCAGTGGAGTTTACCTGTAGTGTTGACATTATTAATTGAATAGTTCATTTTCCAGTCCTTAAATTAGTTGAGATTCTGTAATTATGTTTCTTTTTGACTATGATTGAATTCCAGCGTTCAGGTTGAAAGCTCTTTTGTTGTTGTGTATCCTTTTGCCTGGTTAGGAATACTTTGAGTGAGAAAAAACCTTCCTTTACCTGCAGCACAGGGGTGACTACCAAATAGGATGAACCCTGGTATGGAGGGGTGTCTTGTAAGCAAAGATTAAACAGGTTAGGACTGTACTCACTAGAAATTAGAAAAATGGTCTTTATAGTATAGTTACTTTATTTTACAAACTCCCTCCCTTTCTTAATAACGGTTAGTACATTGGCAGTTTTCCAAGCTTCTGGATCGTTTCCAGAATCAGATAATTCTTGGAAGAATATTACCAGTGAATCCTGTAGTTACTTCTTTCAGAATCCTAAGATGCAACCCATCAGGTCAAGCAGACTTATCAGCATTTAGCTCCATGAATTTCGTCAGTGTTGTCTCTAGTAATAGTTGTGTTTATTTCCTCCCCCCTCTTTCCCTCCCCTGTCATTCACCCCTTCACCATTTAGTATGTTTGGAATGCAGTTAGTGTCCCCACTTGTATTGAATTTTCTTGCTTGTGGGAGACGTTCTTATCTAAGCTAAATCTTTTGACTATTCTGGGGACAGAGCATTTAAATCCTCAAAAGTAGCTTCCTCTAAATTTACTATGGTAGCAAGTGCAGGCATTTCTCTACAAAAGCAGAACAACTCAAGAAATTAGTTCAAAGTGATAATTTACCCAAGCAAATTTCCCAGTATACTCAATCTCTGTGTTCAAATCACAGAAACAGTCCCCAGTTTGTTATGATCAAACATTGGGAAAGGATCTCCAGTTGATTGCAGGATACCCCAAACTGTTAAGCTTCCAGGTAAGGAGGAATGACCTGGCTTATTTCTTCACCCACCCTTAAGTCGATCATGACAAGATTCATTTTTTTTTAAATCCCTTTCCTTCTTACTCCTAGACCCACATGAACTTATGTTTTAAAGGGAACTAATTTAGCCAGGCTTCCTTGAATAACAAAGCATGAATTTATTAGCTACTAAACACAAGAAGAATTTAGTAAATCAATGCCTGCACAGATTAGAAATGAGTCAAAAAAGATAAAAGTTAGCAAAAAGGTACACAGATCCATTTCTGCATTGTTCCTGAAGAGCAGGTGTTTGAATGCTGAGGTTGCTGCGTTTACAGTGCTGAGTTTACCAGTACCATTGATATTGGTGTGTTTTCTTTAAAGATTCGCTATAGTGTGGAAGCAGGCCATTCAGCCCACTGAGTCCACACTGACCCTCTGGACAGCATCCCACCCTGATCCAGACCCCTACCCTATCCCTGTTCCCTGTAACCTTGCATTTCCTATGACTAATCCACATAGCCTGCATATCCCTGGACTATGGGGCAATTTAGCATGGCCAATCCACCTAAGCAGCACAACTTTGTACTGTGGGGTGGAAACCCGAGTGACCAGAGGAAACCCACGCAAACGGGGAGTTTGTGCAAACTCCACACAGTCGCCGAGGGTGGAATTAGACCCAGGTCCCTCGTGCTGTGAGACAGCAGTGCTAACCATTGTTGATAGTTTCAAAATCTTTAGTTTTGCAGATTGGTTGAGATTCTGAATTCTGATTTTTTTCGGCTGTGTTTGAATTCCAGCATTCAGGGTGAGAGAGAGTGTCCATTTGTTGTCTTTTGTCTGGTTTAGTAGCACTTAATTAGAGATGGTCTTCTTTTACATGCGTCGCAGGGGTGGCTAGGGATAAGTCTTTGAATGTGATCTTCACAGCACACTAACACCTGAACCCAGACTGGTATGTATGAGACCATTTATTCCCATTACCTTTCTCCAATCAAGTTCAAACTGGCTTTTAAACCACAGTCCTTATGTATTCTTCAAAAGGAAAACCAAAATGCATCTAGAGTTTCAGACATAATCTGCACGAGGTGGTTTTCCGTTATGCTGGTGATCACCAGCTTCTCATTGTGTTTACAATCGAGATCACAGTCTAATCTGGTTGGCTTGCCTCTTCCCCTCTTACTACCACTTTGAAGGACTGTTGTTTGACATCCTCTTTGCATCCATAGTAACGATATTCATTGTGTCTCTCTCTTCAGCCACCTAATTCACATCTACAGCCATTCTTTGTTGTATCAGCCCTTTTTTCACACAAAAAGTGGAATTACAAATTTAAATATTCCACCAAACTTAGGGATAACAACTCGCAGTGGTGACAAGACAGAATGAAAATAGGTATCTAATTTTGATGATGACACAATACTAAGTAGGAGTGTAAGTGGGGGTACAATACAGAGAGGCTGCAAAAATATTATAGACTAGCTGAGCGAATGGAGAATAAGATCACAATTGGAATATCATGGAAGGCATGTGTTTTTAGTTCACTTTGGTCATTAGAATAGAAAAGCAGAATGTTTTTAATAGGCATGAAATTTTCAAAAGTTGCTGTTCAGAACGACTTGATTGTATTTGTACAAAGAAGACAGAATATTAGCATTCATGTATAGTAACAAATTACAATGGCAAAAATAATGTTGGCCTTTATTAAAAGGGGATTAGAAAACAAGAATAATATTTTGCTATAGTTTCAAGGGCTGTGGTGAATCCATAGTTCATGTGCTGTGCTGGCCTCCATATTTAATGAAAGATATACTTTGGAAGTGAAACAGCAAAAATTCACCAGTTTGATGACGTGATAACAGAAAAAAAACTTTTTCACGCATCAAGTTTGACTTGGAGGTGCCAGTGTTGGATTGGGGTGGGCAAAGTTAAAAATCACACAACACCAGATTATTGTCCAACAGGTTTATTTGGAAGCTCTGGCTTTCGGAGTGTTGCTCCTTTGTCAGGTGGTTGTGGAGTATAAGATCATGATCACAGAATTTATAGCCAAAGGAGTCCAGTGTCACGGAGATGAGATACATTAAACAATTTTAGATTAAATCTTTCATCTTTCAAAATTGGATATGCTGGTTTCTGTTCTTTGATAAGTAAATCCCAGAACTTGTTTTAAATTACATTCTCAAGATAGTTCAGCTTTTCTAACAATAGTTGTGAAGTCTGACTGTGTCTCAATGTTTAGTCAGACTGACAAGCCCTCTGCATAGTTTTACATGGATTCATGCAGTTTTTGAGCAAAATAAAATGCAATTCTGGAAAAACAAATTCACCCCATAAACTCATATGTGTGCACATGTCGGAATGACTGTGTGCATGTGACTGCATATGATAGAGTGCTTGTACATGTGTGTGTGTAAGCTTGGTTAAGTGTGTCTGTGATGGGGTATGTGTCTGTGAGAAGGTGCATGCATGGATGTGAATGCAGGGGTGTCTATGTGTGCATATGAGATAGAGAGCTTGTGTATGAGAGGGCGACTGCATGGGTGTGTAAGTATGTAGGATTGTGTGTGTTTGTGTGTGAGAGAGGGAGTGTATCGTGCAGTGGAGTCACCTGTAGTGTGACATGGACCAAGGTCCCGGTTGAGGCCATTCCCATGGATACCGAACTTGGCTATCAGCTTCTGCTGAAGCACTCTGTATTGTTGCTTGTCCTGAAGTCTGCCTTGGAGGATGGTCACTTAAAGGTCAGAGACCGAATGTCCTGGACTGCTGAAGTGTTCCCCGACTGGGAGGGAGCAGTCCTCCCTGGTGATTGTTGCAGGGTGTCCATTCATCCATTGTCGTAGTGGCTGCTTGGTCTCACCAATGTACTATGCCTCAGGGCATCCTTGCCTGCAGCGTATGAGAATAGACCACATTGGCTGAGTCACGTGAGTACCTTCCAAGTAGGAGGTGGGAGATGCCCCAGTGTAGAGTGGTGTTATCTGTGCCAATAGTTTGACACATCTTGCAGCAGCTGCCATAACAGAGTTGTATGGTGTTGTCCTGAAGGCTGAGCAGTTTGCTGCGCACAATGATCTGTTTAAGGTTTGGTTTAAACAACAAACATCATTGTTCACAGCAAACTGCCTGGCTTTCTGGACAACAACACCGTACAACTCTGTCATGGCAGCTGCTGCAAGACATTTGGGGGCACCTCCCACCATGTACACAGCAGGTACTCATGTGACTCGGCCAACGTGGTCTATCTCATACGCTGCAGCCAGACTGCCTTGAGGCATGGTACATTGGTGAGACCGAGCAGGCACTACGACAACAGATGAATGGACACTGCAACAATCACCAGGCAAGACTGATCCCTCCAAGTTGGGGAACACTTCAGCGGCCCAGGACATTCAGCCTCAGACCTTCGGGTGACCATCCTCCAAGGCAGACTTCAGGACAAACACCAATGCAGAGTTGCTCAGCAGAAGCTGATAGCAAAGTTCGGTACCCATGGGAATGGCCTCAACCAGGACCTTGGGTTCATGTCACACTATAGGTGACCCCACCGCATGATACACACTCACACACACCTACATACTCATACACCCATGCAGAGCCTTTCTCATACACAAGCTCTCTCTCATATGCATACACAGACAACCCCTGCACTTACCCACACAAGCACCCTCTCACTGACACATTCCTCATCACACTCACAAGCTTACACACACGTATACACACACACACTCACCATCGCTCCTACACACACACACACATATATGTTTATGGGGTGAATTTGTTTTTGCAGAATTGCATTTTATTTTGCTCAAAAACTGCATCAGAGGGCTTGTCAGTCTGACTAAAGATTGGGACACAATCAGACTTCATACCTATGGTTAGAAAAACCGAACTATCTTGAGAATGTAATTTAAAAGAAGATCTGGGAATTACATATCAAAGAACAGAAACCAGCATATCCCATTTTAAAAGATGAAAGATTTAATCTAAAATTGTTTAATGTATCACATCTCCATGACACTGGACTCCTTTTTCTGTAAGTTCTGTGATCACGATCTTATATTCCACAATCACCTGATGAAGGAGCGGCACTCCAAAAGCTTGTGTTTCCAAATAAACCTATTGACTATAATCTGGAGTTGTGTGATTTTAACACATCAGGTAGTTAGGGTAAGCAACGCACTGCCTGGAAATGTGTGTACAGAAGGTAGTCAATACGGCATTGGATGATTATTTGGATAGAAATGGTATGCATAGTTATGAGGAAAAGGCAGATGATTAGCACTAGATTACAGAACTGCCACAGCCATGATGTGCTAAATGGCCTCCTTCTGTGCATAAAATTGATTCTGCAAAATTCTCCAGAGTTTAGAAGAATCATGTGATCTAATTGAAAACACAGGTTCTGAAGGAGCTTTGCAGAGTAGACACTGAACCTCGTTAGCTTGTATCTCTTGGCTGTTGATACTCTCTCAAGAGATGGGGTCATTAATTTAGGACTTTTATGAGAATATTTTTCACTCAAGGGATTGTGAATATTCAGAGTTCTCTACTTCAGCTAGTTTTGGAGTGATCCAGCACTCGGTCCAACCAGTCCATAATGAACATAATTCTGGATTAGTGGTGCAAGAAAAGCACAGCAGTTCAGGCAGCATCCGAGGAGCAGTAAAAATCGACGTTTCGGGCAAAAAGCCCTTCATCAGGAATACAGGCAGAGTGCCTGAAGGGTGGAGAAATAAATGAGAGGAGGGTGGGGGTGGGGAGAAAGTAGCATAGAGTACAATAGGTGAGTGGATGAAGGTGATAAGTCAGGGAGGATAGTGGGGGAAGGCAGCAAAGAGTACAATGGGTGGATGGGGGTGGGATGAAGGTGATAGGTCAGAGAGGAGGGTTGAGTGGATAGATGGAAAAGAAGATAGGCAGGTAGGACAAGTCATGGGGACAGTGCTGAGCTGGAAGTTTGGAACTGGAGTGAGGTGGGGGAAGGGGAAATGAGGAAACTATTGAAATCCACATTGATGCCCTGGGGTTGAAGTGTTCCGAGGCGGAAGATGAGGCGTTCTTCCTCCAGGCGTCGAGTGGTGAGGGAGCAGCGGTGGAGAAGGCCCAGGACCTCCATGTCCTCGGCAGAGTGGGAGGGGGAGTTGAAATGTTGGGCCACAGGGCGGTGGGGTTGATTGGATCAGGTGTCCCAGCGATGTTCCCTAAAGCGCTCTGCTAGGAGGCGTCCAGTCTCCCCAATGTAGAGGAGACCGCATCGGGAGCAACGGATACAATAAATGATATTGGTGGATGTGCAGGTAAAACTTTGATGGATGTGGAAGTCTCCTTTAGGGCCTTGGATGGAGGTGAGGGAGGAGGTGTGGGTGCAGGTTTTGCAATTCCTGCAGTGGCAGGGGAAGGTGCCAGGATAGGAGGGTGGGTTGATGGGGGGCATGGACCTGACCAGGTAATCATGGAGGGAACGGTCTTTGCGGAAAGTGGTGGGGAGGGAAATATATCCCTGGTGGTGGGGTCCGTTTGGAGGTGGCGGAAATGTCGGCGGATGATTTAGTTTATGCAAAGTTGGTAGGGTGGAAGGTGAGCACCGGGGCATTCTGTCCTTTGTACGGTTGGAGGGGTGGGGTCTGAGGGCCGAGGTGCGGGATGTGGACGAGATGCGTTAGAAGGCATCTTTAACAACTGGGGAGGGAAATTGCGGTCACTAAAGAAGGAAGCCATCTGGTGTGTTCTGTGGTGGAACTAGTCCTCCTGGGAGCAGATACGGGATGGCATTTTTGCAGGAGGTAGGGTGGGAAGAGGTGTAATCTAGGTAGCTGTGGGAGTCGGTGGGTTTGTAAAAAATATCGGTGTCAAGTCGGTCATCATTAATGGAGATGGAGAGGTCCAGGAAGGGGAGGGAGGTGTCAGAGATGGTCCAGGTAAATTTAAGGTCAGGGTGGAATGTGTTGGTGAAGTTGATGAATTGCTCAACCTCCTCGCAAGAGCACGAGGTAGCGCCAATGCATACTGAACATAATCCCAATCTAAAGTATTCCTATCTATCTGCTCCTGGCTCATATCCCTCCAAACTTTCTCTATTCATGTACTCATCCAAGTGTCTTTTAAAAGTTGTAATTGTGCCCACACATCCACTTCCTTAGGAAGTTCATTCTAAATAAAACATTTGCACCTCATTTTTTTAAAATCTCTCTCATCTTAAAATTTTGACCCCTAGTCTTGAAATCCCCCATCCTAGGGAAAAATATACCTACCATTAACCCTATGGATACCCCTCATGATTTTATAATACCCTATAAGGTCACCTCTCAACCTCCTGATGCAGTGAAAAAAGTCCCAGCCTTTCTTCTGAACCCTCTCCAACATAATAATATCCTTTCTATAATTGAGTGATCAGAAGAGGACTGTTGAGAGATTTTTACTCTCTCAGATAATCAAGGGATATATGAAGCAGATAGGACAGTGGAGTTGAAGCCCAAGATCAGTCACGATCATACTGAATGGTAGAGTCTATTGCTGCTCATATTTCTTGTATTCTTGTACCTACAATAAAGCACATCATCTAACAGCTGTGTCAGAGTTTGTGCTGCACAAGCAAATCCTCCTACCACTCTTCATCTAACATGACTACAATATGGTTTGTGGCCTCGAAAGATTTGCAACCTGTGAAATCCAGTGTTTGAATGCCAAATTTGATGCATATTTAGTCAATGAGTACAAAAATTGCAAATATTAGAAATCTGATAGAAACCAACACCTAGAAAGATGACAGCATAGGCTTTTGGGAACACAATCTTCAAGTCTCCCTCTAAGTCACACACAATTCGGCCTTGGAACTCCCTTGTTGTTCCTTCGTTCAATGTCACTGGATTAAAATCCTTTAATTCCTTCCCTGACAACGCTATGGGTGTATTCTGGGAGATCTCCCAGATTTCAAATAATTAGAAATCACTAAGTCAACAGGAACTTCTACTGTTATATTTATTCTTATTTAGGAAATCTTAAAAATGTTTCATGTTGTTGAAAGAAGTATATGTAAATTTTCAACTACATATTAAGTTCATAATTACTGCTAAGCTATTTCATTGGCTTTGAATTTGTTGAACACTACATTTCTCCTTCAGGATGAGAAATTTCACACACTAAAACTGTACATTTTTGGAAGTGGATGATTTTTAGCTTCTTCCTTATTCAATTGCACTAGTTGTTATTTTGCTACCTGTAAATTTCCATATTAGAAATGAAGGTTTTCAGTTTTTATTTCCCTATTTGCCAACTATGATGACACTTCAATGTGATTGGGCCTTGCCATGGTTTCTGAAATCACTGCTACTGCATGCTTTGTGATTTTACTGACAGTTCCAGATTCAAACTGACATTTGAAAAGGGGAAATCCATGTCACATGTTTTTAAAACTGTACCAACAAAATCCAAAACAAAAATTGTATCAAACATGCCTGAAAAAATGAATTGGCTCTGCATGTCGGCATTGATGCACAATTGAGCAGAAAGTCCCAGAAACTCTTAGTATCTCTTAGTCCATGTACAGTGTCTACTTTGCAATCCTGTGTATTAACTGGAACTAAAGAAATTGAGGCGAGGGAACTCAGGAGATTAAATATTGATGTCTTGAAAACAATCCATATTACAGAAGAAAAAGTGCTGGAGGTCTTTTAAAAAAAACAAAGGTGGAAAAGACTCTGGGATCTTACCAAACATATCTCAGGATATTGTGGGAGGTTAGGGAAGAAATTATGAGGCTCCAAGCAGATATATTTGTAGCATCTACAGCCACAGGTAAGGTGCTAGAGGACTGGAGGTTGGCTAATGTGGTGTCTTTATTCAAGAAAGGCTGTAAGACAAAGACTAGGAACTACAGACCTTTGAATTTTACATCAGTGATGGGTAAGTTGGAGGGAATTCTGAGAGATAAGATTTACATGCATTTGGAGATGCAGGGACTAATTAAAGATAGTCAGCATGGTTTTGTGTGTGGGAAATCGTTTCTCACAAATTTGAGTTTTTTGAGGATGTAACCAAAATGATTGATGAGGGCAGAGCAGTAGTTGTCTACGTGGACTTAAGTAAAGACTTTGACAAAGGCCTGCATGATAGACTAATTAGTAAAGTTAGATCATATGGGATTCAGGGAGAGCTTGCTAATTGGATACAAAATTGGCTTGACGGGGAGGAGACAGAGGGTGGTGATGGAAGGTTGTTTTTCGGACTGGAGGCGGTGTTTCACAGGGAGCGGTACTGGGTCCTTTTGTTCGTAATTTATATAAACAACTTAGATGAGAATTTACGAGGCACTGTTAGTAAGTTTGCGGACAACACCAAAATTGGTGGTATAGTCAACAGTGAAGAATGTTATCTAAGATCGCAAAGGGATTTTGATCAATTGGGCCAATGGGCTGAGGAATAGTACACGAAATTTAATTTAGATAAATGGGGTATGCATTTTGATAAAACAAACAAGGACAGGACTTATACAATTAATGATAGGGCCCTAGATAGCATTGTTGAACACAGAGACCTAGGGGTTCAGGTATGTAGTTCTTTGAAAGTTACATTACAGGTACACAAGCTGGTTAAGAAGGCTTTTAGTTTGCATGCCTTCATTACTCAAATCATTGAGTATTGAGGTTCTACAGGTGGTTGATAAGGCCACTTTTGGAGTAGTGTGTGTAATTCTGGGCACCCTATATAGGAAGGATATTATTAAATTAGAGAGGATTCAGAAAAGATTTACCAGGATTAATGAAATTTTGAGAAAGTTTGTAGCTCAGGTTGAGGTTCTGGATGTAGGTTTGCTCACTGAGCTGGAAGGTTCATTTTCAGGTGTTTCATCACCATACTAGATAACATCTTCAGTGAGCCTCCAGACGAAGCTTTGTCCAGAGGCTCAATGAAGATGTTACCTAGTATGGTGACAAAACATCTGAAGATGAACCTTCCAACTGAGGGAGCAAACCTACATCCATTTACCAGGATGTTGCCGGGACTGAAAGGTTTGAGTTATAAGAAGAGGCTAGATTGGCTGGGACTTCTTTCACTGGAGCATAGGAGGCTGAGGGATGAACTTACAGAGGCTTATAAAATCATGAGGTGCACAGATAAAGTGACCAGCAAAGGTCTTTTCCCTAGGGTGGGAGAGTTCAAACAAAGGGGGTAAATTTTTAAGGTGAGAGGAGAAATATTTAAAAGGCATCTAAGGGGCAACTTTTTCACACAGGGTAGCTTATGTGTGGAATGAACTGCTAGAGGAAGTTGGTAGTTATCACAAAGTTAGTCCCTTTTTTCCCGAAAAGCTGTTCCTTGGCTCAAGGAGACTCTGCCCTTGATTTTTTTCAGAGGGGCAATAAACCAGGCCAGGCTCTGATCAGTCTAGTTTGGTACAAAGATAAGAAGGATTTTGAGAGGCCTTTTCATGATATGTAAACAGATGAGACTTCAGGCCAAAGTGGTCATGTTTTAGAAGTGATCTGCATAAAGAAAGGAGAGTGGTCAGCTCTCTAGCTAACTGAGCTGAGCAGTTTTAGTTCATTCTTAAACTGGGAAGTTGAACAGGGAGCTGTATGAAAACTCTCTCTCTTTCTGCCCTTCAACTTCAACCTGTAAGCATGTGTTCCAATGATACTGGTTTTTAAAGGGAGTTTGTTTGTTGGGACTGTTGTGTATATTTAGAACAGCATAATTAAGTCTAGTTGGATAGGTTGAGTTCTGTAGGAGTTCTTTGTGTTTCATTGTGTAAATTTGTGAATAAAATTTTGTCTGTTTTAAAATGTAGTAGTCAACCTAGCTATCATACTCCAGATAATTTTCACTGTACACTTACCAAAACAAATTGCAAAGTTATGGGCTGGGCCTGCCTGCTTAAGGATGTTTTGAGTAGTCTGGCCTAGTCCATAATATAGGAGGAGAAAGTGAGGACTCCAGAAAGTGAGGATCAGAGCTGAAAATGTGTTGCTGGAAAAGCGCAGCAGGTCAGGCAGCATCCAAGGAACAGGAGAATCGACAAGGGCTGATGCCCAAAACGTCGATTCTCCTGTTCCTTGGATGCTGCCTGACCTGCTGCGCTTTTCCAGAAGTCCATAATATAGTCAACCCTTAAAAGACATTTGGATAGGAATATGAATAGGAAATATGACATGAATAGGAAAGGTTTAGAGAGATATGGGCCAAATGCAAGCAAGGGGGGCTAGTTTAGTTTGGGAAACTTGGTTGGCATGGATGAGTTGGATTGTGTGACTCTATGAACCTGTTGCCAACCTGTGCATAAATGATAG
Source organism: Chiloscyllium punctatum (assembly GCF_047496795.1). Classification (NCBI taxonomy): domain Eukaryota; kingdom Metazoa; phylum Chordata; class Chondrichthyes; order Orectolobiformes; family Hemiscylliidae; genus Chiloscyllium; species Chiloscyllium punctatum. Next base: position 71,081,379 of record NC_092760.1, read on the forward strand.
CGTAGTTATGAACTTAATGTTACATTTCCAGAAAACTTGGCCAAATATTACAACTTTAAAGCAGACTGATACTGCAAAACTGGGAAATTGTAATCAGTAAAATTTTGCCCAAGTTTTGTTTTTCTATTTCCAAAGATAAACTTTGAAATAGCTTCAGATACTGGAATTCTGAAAAAGCATACATTGTAAGCACACAGCAGGCTAGTCATCATCTGTAGACATGACAGACGAGTTTAGCTGTCAAGTATTAAACCCTTCATAGGAACCTAATTAATCTATGTGCAGCTTGCTGTTTTGAAAAGCTGAATATTTACAGGACAAGTTACTTAATTGCATTTAAAGACCAAGACAATGGCTTATTTTTAACAGCTACAGCTATACAGGGATTTGAAACAGTTGGAGAGAAGATCAGTCACAGGACTCTTGTGGCACATTGGCAATATCTAACTTTGGACTAGTACATCCAAAACCAAGTCTCTACCTTCTCCAGAGACTAAGGTCTGTGAGCAAGCTGATAAGAAATAGCTAGTGCTCCAATTTAGACATATATAGAGGGCTGTCTTACAGTGGCAATATCTCTGGGTTAGAAGGATTGGGTTCAATCATAGAACCTCTACAGCCATGGAAGCATGTCATTCAGCCCACCGAGTCTACACTGACCCTCCGAAGAGCATCCCACGCACCGCAGTAACCCATTTGCTCCAGAGAAGTGTATTAACATTTCAAATCAAACTCTACAGAGAATGTATATGGATTGGTCATTCATGATCTGATGGAATGGCAGGATAGGGTTTGCAGATGAATGCCACAGTACGGTTCCTACATTCAACCAAACAAAAGGGGAGAAATGAGATTTCAGTGTGTGTAAAGAAAGGGTGATACTGAATTGAATGACTGATGTCCTTTTGGGTTTTATATTCTTGCAGGGTACAGCACAGGGCACTGAATGACCGGCCACAGGTTTAGGGCTATGGAGTGTTCCTGGAAAGCGGTGCTGCTGCTGGTCGTAGCCTCACTGACCATTCAGTACACGGCCATCCGGACGTTTATCGCTAAGCCGTTCACCATCTGCCGGGTGCCCAAGCACACAGGCTGTGGGCCGGGTCCGAGTGCCTCCTGCGAACCCCAGCGCCGGGCAGTCAGCCACATCCTGATCCTGGCCACCACCCGGAGCGGCTCGTCCTTCATCGGGCAGCTACTGAACCAGCACTCGGACATCTTCTACCTGTTCGAGCCGCTCTACCATGTGCAGACCACGCTGGGAGCCGCAGGAGGCGGCTCCAGGGGCAGGCCCTCGTCCTCCACCTCGGCCGCGGGCCGCCGATTGTTGCTCGGCGCCTACCGCGACCTGCTGCGGGGCCTCTTCGAGTGCCGGCTCCACGAGTTGGAGGCTTACATCAAACCGGCTCCGGAGCAGCACCGGACCCAGCGGCTGTTCCGCCGGGGGGCCAGCAAAGCGCTGTGCTCGCCGCCTGTCTGCGCCCCGGCCACCTGGACGCCGAGGCCTCCGCCCGGGCCGGGGGTGCGGGCGTCGGACGGAGAGGACGACGGGGAAGGCCCTCCGTCCGAGCGCTGGGAGGAGGGCGAGTGCGTGCGGCGGTGCGGGGCCCTGAACCTGACCGAGGCCTCGCGGGCCTGCATCCTGCGGCCTCACGTCGCCATCAAGACGGTGCGGATCCCCGCCATCGGCGACCTGCGGGCGCTGGTGGAAGACCCGCGCCTCAACCTCAAGGTCATCCAGCTGGTGCGCGACCCCCGCGGCATCCTGTCGTCCCGCATCGACACCTTCCCGGACAGTTTCCGCGCCTGGAAAATCTGGCGCAACAGCGGGCGCAGGCCGTACAACCTGGACGCGTCGCACCTGAGCGCCACCTGCCAGGACTTCCTGCAGTCGGTGGGGACCGGCCTGGACCGGCCCGGCTGGCTCAAAGGCCGCTACATGTTGGTCCGTTACGAGGACCTGGCGCGCGAGCCCGAGCGGAAGACGCGCGAGATGTACCGCTTCCTGGGCGTCGCCATGGATACCAACGTGCGGCGCTGGATCGTCCGCAACACGCGCGGGCCCGGAGCGTCGGGGAACCACAAGTTCGCCACGGTGCGGGACTCGGCGGCCACGGCCGAGGGCTGGAGGTTCAGGCTCAGCTACGACATGGTGGAGCTGGTGCAGAGCCTGTGCAACCTGACCCTGGCCCAGCTGGGCTACAGGCTCGTCAACTCGCCCGAGGAGCTGAGGAACACCTCCGTCAGCCTCGCCGAGGACAGGACCTTTCTGCCTTTTTTGTAATTGTAAATAGTTCGTGCCAGTGAGTGATATATTTTTGATATGAAAACAAAAGTGTTTTTAAATGGTTGAATTTTACTTTGCAACCCCCTTTTATTCCTCGAAAACGCGCGCACAAACATTAGGGTTGCCAACTCTCTCTAGAGACGTGGGAGCAAATTGCTGCAGATGCTGGAATCTTTACTGAAAATAAATGCTTTTAATTGGAATAACCACTTGCCCCTTCCTCAATCGTCCAGTTTATCATTGGACTGTTAACCTAGAGACCCAGGTAATGCTCTGGGGACTAAGGTTCAAACCCCATCACAGCCGATGCTGTAGTTTGAATTCATCAAAAAAAAAATTCTAGCATTAAGTTACAAAAGATGAACATTAATTCATTGCTGGACAAGAAACATCTGGTTCACTAATGCCTTTTAGGGAAGGTAAAGCTATCCTTACGTGGCCTGGCCTACATGTGACTCCAGATCCACAACAATGTGGTTGACACTTAACTGTTCTCTGGCTGGTTAGGGATGGGTAATAAATACTGGCCTAGCCAGTGAGTCCCTTTACCAGAAGACAAAATAAAACCTTAACACCATTAACAAGATGTAGGAGCTGAAGCAGGTCACCCATCTGAGAGGGGAAAACTTTAAAAGGGATCTAAGGGGCAACTTCTTCATGCAGAATGCATCTATGGAATGAACTGCGAGAGGAAGTGGTGCAGGCCACTACAATTATAACATTTATAAGGCATGTGGATGGGTATATGAATAGGAAAAACTTGGAGGGATATGGACCACATGCTGGCAAATGGGACTAGATTAGGTTAGGATATCTGGTGAGCATGGACAAGTTGGACCGAAGGGTCTGTTTCTGTGCTGTACATCTCTAAGACTCTACGTCTATTCTGCCACTCAGTGGTGATCTGATAATCCTCCACTTTACTTTCTTGACTTTTCCTCTTCGATCTAGATTCACTCACCAATCAAAATTTGTTATTCTTCCTTTCTGGAAGAAATTATTCGTGACTGTCAGTCTCCAATACATTTATACCTAATAACTACTCAAAGACTATTTTTAAAATGAGGGCTATTTATCTTCAACACCAATGATTTTGTCCAGGATTTGCTCAGAATAGTGTTGTAGACACTCTGGGTAAATCCTGGAGAGTTGGAGACCCCAAACTAAATTACAAATTCTCAAATAACCCTCCCTGACAGAATGAATCCTTTTGTTCCACAAGCTTTCAGAATAGCTGGTTGGCAGAAGTGGAGGGTCAAAAACATTTTCAAAACATCCCAAACAAAATATATTTTAATGTGAATGAAAATGTTTATAAAAAAACTGAATATTTTTAAATGCACTGTTTCTTTCTAAAATGTCAAAAGCTCTTAAAAAGGAACCAACATTTCTGTATTGAAGTATTTTTCATACTCATGCAAATTGCTCAATTTTGCATTTTGTCTGCCCTGAGGCTGTCTTGTGGGTTTTAATGTTCTGCATAAATGATGACAGAGCTCCCAAGATTCAGTGCCAAAACATGCATTTGTTTGTGTATTAAGGCATTTAGTTCAAGCAGCATGTTGTGAAAAGAACCACTACAAAATGGACACAGAAAAAAATCAAACAAGTGTTGTCCAGTAAGCCAAATGTAGTTAATTGGGAATCCAGATATGGCTAGTTACATCTCTGATGAGTAAATACAAAAATTAGTAATAGATAGTCATTGGGTATGTGATCTCAAAACATATTCGCATGGCTTATACCTGTGAACTTAACCTTTTTGTCAGTTTGTTAGTAAAATGGTGGTACGAAAAGCATTGTCCAAATGATTTTTTTGATTGTGCTTTACTTCCTATGTTTTTGAATGGTGCTCAAGTAAATATACATGTGATGTACAATTGCTTGTATTGTGTATACTGCATTTTCTATAAAACTTGTGCAATGTTATGACCTATGACTTTTAAATTTGCAAATTTAACTTCCTAATTATTGAAAGAAATTAACTGAGGGACAAGATTTCATGTTTTAACACTTTTTACTGTAATAACCTAAACACCAGCATAGATCAAATACTACCTAAACAATTAAGTAATCCATTGAACAAAAAGAAAATTTTTTTTTAGCATTTACTAAGGCAAAGTTTGTGAGAAGATTTGTAGCTCGGGTGCTCGTTGTTGTGATTCTGTCCGCCGAGCTGGGAGTTTGTGTTGCAGACGTTTTCATCCCCTGTCTAGGTGACATCCTCAGTGCTTGGGACCCTCCTGTGAAGCACTTCTGTGATCTTTCCTCCGGCATTTGTAGTGGCCTGTCTCTGCCGCTTCCGGTTGTCAGTTCCAGCTGTCCATTGCAGTGGTCGGTATATTGGGTCCAGGTCGATGTGCTTATTGATTGAATCTGTGGATGAGTGCCATGCCTCTAGGAATTCCCTGGCTGTTCTCTATTTGGCTTGTCCTATAATGGTAGTGTTGTCCCAGTCGAACTCGAATGACAAGCAACACTACTATTATAGGACAAGCCAAACAGAGAACAGCCAGGGAATTTCTAGAGACATGGCACTCATCCACAGATTCAATCAATAAGCACATCGACCTGGACCCAATATACTGACCACTGCAACGGACAGCTGGAACTGACAACCAGAAGCAGCAGAGACAAACCACTACAAATGCCGGAGGAAACATCACAGATGCGCTTCACAGGAGGCTCCCAAGCACTGAGGATGCCACCTAGCCAGGGGACGAAACATCTGCAACACAGATTCCCAGCTCGGCGAACAGAACCACAACATTTACTAAGGCAATCAAGATAATCTTCCAACTTCTTTCACTACACATCACACTTCTGGCAGATAAAGTTTTACAAGAGCATTGCAGCAACCTTACTTCTTCCTATCATGGTAGCCTGCAACTTACAGGAACATTCAAAAGTTGATTCACTCAGACTCAATCTCTTACATCCAACTAATCCCCACCCCCACCACCTCCCAGGAAAGACCTACCTCAGGGCAATGCAAGTTCCTTCAATCTCCAAAGGTCCTGCTAATTTTATTCCCTTAATTAGATTGTCACAGAGATCTTGGCTGTCTTTACCCAAGTCTCTCAAAAACAGCTGTCCTTTTACAATGTGAAGATGAGAAAAATATTCTTCTGTCTAACAGTCATACCACACAACCTGTTTCTGAGCTAGAGATCAGTAAATCTCACTCAAACCAGAGCATTGAAATTTTAAAACACAGCCATCTTGAAAAATCCCACATTCTCACCCCAATAATATTAAGCATCAATGTAGTAATAATTATTTTCACAACAGTATCAAAATGCAACAATTCAGTTTCTTTTTCAATTTCTTCCATGAATTCAAACTTTTGCTTTTCCAACCCCAAGCTGATCCTTATAGAAGTCTTAAGTGGCTAAACTTGTGTACTTCAAGGTGACTCATTTTCTCCCTGGCGTTTAAATGCTGAAATTCAATAATCACCTGTTCTGAAGAAGGGTCACTGGACTTGAAATGTTAGCTGTTTTCTTTCCACAGATGCTGTCAGAGTTGCTCAGTTTCATCAGCAATTTCTGCTTTTGTGTGTTTCAGATCTCCACTGTCCATAGTTCTGTTTTATTTCAAATAATGTGTCTTTTTAAACCCTACTTTCAATCAACCTCTAATTTTTCAGCCACTGCTATTAACTTAACATTTGTTAACTAGGCTTGAAGAGACAGATCTTCTCTTGCTTGATGCTGTGAGCTATTGATGTAGCCGTGTTGATTCTTTACCAAAAGCAACAAAAATGTGAAATCCTATTGCACCTGTTTTACAGCCTCTAGATTTTGACCTTCAAGAACCACAATTTTTTGCAGTTCTCATTATGAACAGTAAAGGTTAAACATAAATTTTCTAGTAACTAGTGGAAATAAACTGAGTGGTAAGATTTTGCTTTTTAAAACATTTACTGTAAGAAGAAATTAAAATCACATAAGGCAAACATTAACATAAAACAAAAAGATACATACTTTTGCATTAACTACCTTATACATTCAAAATACGCATTGCACCTTCTCTGTGCACGACACCTCTGGCAGATGTATAAAAAAAAGAGATGAACACCCATATGCCACTCATTTTCAAATGCAATAATGTTTAAAAGAGATATTAATATATATAAATCACACCTTCATCATATATTCAAATACATGTCATCACCAAGTTTCCACTATCCACTATCTTGGGACTTACCGTTGACCAGATACTGAAACTGGACCAACCAAATAATCAGCAGACAAGAGAAGGTCTGAGGCTGGCGATTCTGAGGTGGTTACTTCACTTCCTGGCTCCTTCAACTCCTATCTACGATCTATAAGACATATGCCATAGGCATGATGGAATCTTTACTTGTATGAATGTGTCTGGCGCACAATGCTCAAGAAACTCAACACCATCCACAACAAAACAGCATCCTTGCCTGGCACTCCACTCACCAACTTAAACATTCAGTGTCTCCACTACAATATCTACCAGATTGAAACAGAACTCAGTGGTTAGCATTACTGTCTCACAGCACTCATGAACCTAGGTTTGATTCCACTCTCGCATGACTGTATGGAGTTAGCACATTCTCCCCAGCTCTGGATGCGTTTCCTTCCCACAGTCCAGGGATGTGCCGCCTAGATAACTGGCTCTGAAAATACAGGGCTACAGGGATGGTATGAGTTGAGGTGGGATGCTGTCTGGAGGGTTAGTGTGGACTTGATGGGCTGAAATGGCCTGTTCCACACAGTAGAATGTGGATAATAATTCCTTAAGTGTATACATCTGATAAGTCTGTAGACACTAAGGAAATCAGCTCCATACTTGAAGAGAAATATAATGTTTGAAGGTAAGTTTACACCACTCATGCTGTAAAATAAAGTCTACTCTGAAAATTGTGAAAGTAGACTTTTACTCCACACCTGGACTTATCAGGGAGATCAGCACCCTGTAGGAGCAAATTATTGCAGATGGTGGAATCTGTACTGAAAACAAAAAAATGCTCAAGATCACAGCAGGTCAGGCAGCATTCACTGAGAGAGAGAAAGAGAGAGAGCAAGCTCATATTTCAAGTCCAGATGAATCTGATGTGATGTCCAGCATTTGTTGTTTTTAGATAATGGGCAACACAGTGACACAGTGGATAGCATTGCTGCCTCACAGCGCCAGAGACCCGGCTTCAATTCCCGCCTCAGGCAACTGTCTGTGTGGAATTTGCATGTTCTCCCCGTGTCTGCGTGGGTTTCCGCTGGGTGCTCCGGTTTCCTCCCACATTCCAAAAATGTGCAGGTTAGGTGAATTGGCTATGCTAAATTGCCCATAGTGTTAGGTGAAAGAGTAAATGTAGGGGAATGGGTCTGGGTGCTCTTCAGAGGGTCGGTGTGGACTTGTTGGGCCGAAGGGCCTGTTTCCACACTAACTAATCTAATCTAATAAGCACCCTGTAGTCTGTTATGCATATTGCTAGATAATCTTCTATTCCCTATCTGCTCTCTATGGACATTTATTGTCTTCCATTATTCAGGCTCAATCTCTCCCACAGTATTTAGGTATTCATTGTGTTCAAGGCTATGTGAGACCATCCTCACTGAATTGCAAGAGGTTGCAGTCACTGTTGATAATTAATTTCTATAATCCAGACAGTTTTAGTGAAAAACAAAGACATGTTACTAATGATTGCTCAATCACTTGAAAATAATAAAATGGGCATAATATTGAAAATACTCAAGCAGCATTTGTCAACAGAGAAATAGGGTTTAGATCAATGACACATGCTTTGTGGCCATATTGATGGAAGGTCATTGAGCTGAAAGAATGCTTCTCTCCCCACTCGAGTTGCCTAATCCATTATGTAACCAGCAATTTCTGTTACTACTTCAGATTTTCAGTATATGTAGTATTTTGCATTTCCTTTGAAAACAGTACTTCTAATTATTTAACAATCAGTGGTGAACCAGGTACATATGAATATAACAAATATGAATTAATTAGCTGTTTTTTTTTGCACTTCTGACATTTGGAAAAAGCAAGTCTAAAAGACAAGATTTCAAAACTAAAATGGATACTGTCTTTATTCTTTTACAGAGAATGGATCAGTATTTGGGGCCAAGAGTTGTCAAACCTTTCTCAAAGAGAAGTTGACTCATATCTTTGAAATTAGAAACAAAATTATAGGAAAAAAGGTGCAAGGTATATCTCAGATCATAAAATCCTTTTAAAAGCAATTCATGAAAGACTCTTGTCATTTCACAAGAATTCCCCTTTTTTTCCCCTCAATATTTTGGTTTTTTTTTGTTGCTTGTGGGTATGTTTTACAAGTAGTTAACTTTCTGGAACTCCCTCCCTACCAGCACGACAATTACACCTATACCTCTAGAACTGCAGTGATGCAGCATGTTGGCTCTCCAACATCTTCTCAAGGGTGATTATGAATGCTCACACTGGAGAAACACACTTTAAGAAATAGTACTTCAGCTCTTTTCCTTGCTGACATTGTTTTGTTTCAAAGTTGAATGATTAAACCGTAATTGAAGTTTTACTCATAGTTCCAAATTACATACTAAATCAGTTCATTAAGTAACATAGTCGAGAATTTGGTGCTGGAAAAGCACAAGGTCAGGCAGCATCTGAGGAATAGGAGAATTGATGTTTCAAGCATAAGCTCTTCATCAGGAAGGGATATGCTCGAAATGTCTATTCTCCTGCTCCTTGGATGTTGCCTGACCTGCTGTGCTTTTCCAGCACCACACACTCAACTCTGATCTCCAGCATTTGCATGCCTCACTTTCTCTCATTCAGGAACATGTCTGACTTCCAAATGTATATCCTCTGTTCTGTAGCATGCATCTTATTTTTATATTTGTTAATATTTAAAATTCAAAGTATAACAACAGGAAATATACAGATTCATGTAAAAGTGAATAAAACTAAATGAAGATAGCACAAAAATCCATTCAGATTTATTGAAAAATAAACTCCTTGAAACTATGGTTCATTAAATATCATGAATGGTCCTTTATTGGTTACATTGAGAACAGAAATTCAAGTGTAATATAAATGATCACTAAAATGCAACCTTTGTAAAGGATGAAATGAAAATGGTAAAGTTAAAAAGGACTGAAAATAAACTCAAAGGGAATCAACAGACAATTGAGATCAGTAAGTAGAACAAATTATCATGTTTACAGTATGTGTAATGAAAATGTAATATGCCTGTGGTAGAAAGCTGGCTGAGTGTTTCAGACCAATTGTTTTAAGTGGATAAAAGCAAATTACTGCGGATGCTGGAATCTGAAACCAAAAGAGAAAATGCTGGAAAATCTCAGCAGGTCTGGCAGCATCTGTAAGGAGAGGAAAGAGCTGACGTTTCGAGTCTAACTGACCCTTTGTCAAAGCTAAAAAAAGCGAGAAATAGGGAGATATTTATACTAGGGGAAGAGGAGAGGAAAAAGGTGATGAGAGAGTGGGGAGTGAGAGAAAGAGAGACAATCAAGAAACAAGAGGTACAGAACAGTGAAAAAAAAATAATAAAAGGTAAATAAAATGAATAAAATAAAATAAAATTAATTTAGCAATTAAGGTACAGACAATTTAATAACCATCAATGCAAAAGAAACATAATGTTTCTGGTTATGTTACAAATTTCACACCGTGATAATCAAACTTCTGCTTTTTAATAAACCAAGTCTACTCTGTCTGTGAGAAACAAATATAATTAAAAACATGTCTACGGAAATCCTGTGAGGACTTGATACTTGGTCAGCATTAAAACAAACTGCATTTTCAATACTTAAAACAATTGAAACCAAAAGAGAAAATGCTGGAAAATCTCAGCAGGTCTGGCAGCATCTGAAAGGAGAGAAAAGAGCTGACGTTTCGAGTCTAACTGACCCTCATGGTTTTATAAAAGTCTATAAGGTCACCCCTCCGCCTCAGACGCTACAGGGAAAACAGCCCCAGCCTATTCAGCCTCTCCCTGTATCTCAAATCCTTCTCCCCAGCTACATCCTTGTAAATCTTTTTTTGAACCCTTTCAAGTTTCACAACATCCTTCTAATAGGAAGGAGACCAGACCTGCATACAATATTCCAAAAGTGGTCTCACCAGCATGACCTCCGAACTCCTATACTCAATACTCTGACCAACAAAGGAAAGCATACCAAATGCCTTCTTCACTATCCTATCTACCTGCGACTCTACTTTCAACTAGCTATGAACCTGCACTCCAAGGTCTCTTTGTTCAGCAACACTCCCCAGGACCTTACCATTAAGTGTATAAGTGCTGCTAAGATTTGCTTTCCCAAAAGACAGCACCTCGCATTTATCTAAATTAAACTCCATCTGCCATTCCTAAGCCAACTGGCCCATCTGGTCAAGATCCTGCTGTAATCTGAGGTAACCTTCTTCGCTGTCCACTACACCTCCAATTTTGGTGTCATCTGCAAACTTACTGACTGGACCTCCTATGTTCACGTCCAAATCATTATATAAATGACAAAAAGTAGTGGACCCAACACTGATCCTTGTAGCATTCCACTGGTTACAGGCCTCCAGTCTATAAAGCAACCCTCCATCACCACCCTCTGTCTTTTACCTTTAAACCAGTTCTGTATCCAAATGTCTAGTTCTCCCTGTATTCCATGAGATCTAACCTTGCTAACCAGTTTCCCATGGGGGAACCTTGTCGAACACCTTACTGAAGTCCATATAGATTATGTGCACTGCTCTGTCCTTATCAATTCTCTTTGTTACTTCTTCAAAAAACTCAATGAAGTTTGTGACACATGATTTCCCACGCACAAAGCCATGTTGACTATCCCTAATCAGTCCTTGACTTTCCAAATCCATGTAAATCTTGTCCTTCAGGGTTCCCTCCAACAATTTGCCCACCACCAATACCAGGCTCACAGGTCTATAGTTCCCTGGCTTTTCCATACCACCTTTCATTCCTCAGTGGTACCACGTTAGCTAACCTCCAGTCTTCCAGCACCTTACCTATGACTATCGATGATACAAATATCTTAGCAAGGGGCCCAGCAATCACTTCCCTAGACTCCTACAGAGTTCTAGGGTACACCTGATCAGGTCCTGGGGATTTATTCACTTTAATGCATTTCAAGACATTCAGCACCATCTCCTCTGTAATATGGACATTTTTCAAAATGTCACCATCTATTTCCCCACATTCTATATCTTCCATGTTCTTCTCCACTGTAAACACTGATGCAAAATACACATTTCGTATCTCCCCATCTCCTGTGGCTTCACATAACAGACTGTCTTGCTGACCTTTGAGGGGCCCTATTGTCTCCCTAGTTACCCTTTTGTCATTAATGTATTTATAAAAATACATTAGAATTTCCTTAACCCTACTTGCCAAACCTATCTCATGTCCCCTTTTTGCCCTCCTGACTTTCCTCTTAACTATACTCCTATTGCCTTTCTACTCAAAGCATTCTCTTGATCTCTCCTGTCTGTACCTGAGAAATGTTGCCTTCTTTTTCTAAAAATAAACCTGAATTTTTCCAATCATCCAGAATTTCCTACACCTACCAGCCTTTCCTTTCACCCTAACAGGAATATACTATCTCCAGACTCTCATCTAATTTTTGAAGGCTTCCCATTTTCCAGCTGTACCTTTACCTGCGAACATCTGCCCCCAGTCAGCTTTTGAGGAAAGTTCTTGCCTAATACAGTCAAAATTAGCCTTCCTCCAATTTAGAACTTCAACTTTTAGATCCAGTCTATCCTTTTCCATCACTATTTTAAAACTAATAGAATTATGGTCGTTGGCCCCAAAGTGCTCCCTCGCTGACATCTCAGTCATCTGCCCTGCCTTATTTCCCAAGGATATGTAAAGTTTTGCACCTTCTCTAGTAAGTACATCCTTATATTGAATCAGAAAATTTTCTTGTACGCACTTAAATTCCTCTCCTTTTCAACCCTTAACACTATGGCAGTCCTGGTCTATGTTTGGAAAGTTAAAATCCCCTACCATAACCACCCTGTTATTCTTACAGATGACTGAAATCTCCTTACAAATTTGCTTCTCAATTTCCCGCTATTAGGGGGTCGATAAATACAATCCCAATAAGGTGATCATTCATTTCTTATTTCTCATTTTCATCCTAAATAACTTTTCTGGATGTATTCCCAAGAATATCCTTCTGAAGTACAGCTGTAATGCTATTCCTTATCAAAATCGCCACTCCCCCTCCTCCCTTGTCCCCCTTTCTATCAATCCCATAGCATTTGTATCCTGGAGCACTAAACTGCCAGTCCTGTCCATCCCCGAGCCACATTTTTGTAGTTGCTATGATATCCCTGTCCCATGTTCCTAATCATGCCCTGAGTTCATCTGCCTTCCGTTTAGTCCTCTTGAATTGAATTTAATGCAGTTTAACTTTTCAGTCCTGCCTTGTTATTTGCTTTGTCCCTGTCTGCTCTGACTGTTTGACTCACTCCTTTTCCCAACTGTACCAGTCTCAGATTGATCTCTTTGCTCACTATCTCCCTGGGTCCCACCCCACTTACTAGTTTAAATCCTTCTGAGCAACTCTAGCAAATCTCCCTGCGGGTATATTGGGCCCTTTCCAATTCAGGTGAAATCCATTACTTCTACCCCAGAAGAGATTCCAATGATCCAAAAATGTGAACCTTTCTCACATGCAATAGCTCCTCAGCCACACATTCATCTGCTCTATCCTCCTAGTCCTACCCTTACTAGCTCTTAGCACTGGGAGTAATCCAGATATTACTACCTTGAGGACCTCCTTTTTAAATGCCTGCCTAATTTTCTCTATTTTCCCTACAAAATCTCATCCTCTTCCCTTCTTAAGTTGTTGCTTCCAATGTGTACAATGACCTCCTGCTGGTCCCTCTCCCTTGGAGAACATTCTGCACTCTCCGAGACATCCTTGATACTGGCACCAGGGAGGCAACACACCATTCTGCTTTTCACCATTTCTGATGTTTTGCTGCCAGCCACAGAAACATTGTCTGTGCCTCTGACTAAATAGTCCCCATCACAATCGATCGCTTGGAACCCAACGTACCCCTCATTACATTAGAGTCAGTCTCAATAGCAGAAACTTGTCTTTCGTGCTACATTCCTCTAAGAGTCCTTCATCCCCTACATTTTCCAAAACAGTACACTTGTTTGAAATGGGAATAGCCATAGAAGACTGCTGCACTACCTGCCCACCTCTCCTACCTTTCCTGGAGTTAACCCATCTATCGGACTGTATCTGCAGCTCTTCTCCCTATAACTGCCATCTATCACACCCAAAGCTCTTGTAAATTCCTTATTGTCTCTAACTGTCACTCCTACCGATCCATTCGATCCTATAGGATTCGCAACCAAAGGCACTTCCTGCAGAAATAATCCTCAGTAACATGTAAGCTCACCCTAAAATGCCCACATTGGACAAGAAGAGCATCACTCTACTAAAGGCCATCTTTGCTCCTTCACAATCTACAGATCCAGAAAATAGCCCTGTCTTATTGCTCTAAAAAAAAACTGCCCCGGGCTAACTTAATACTTACAGCTTATATTTTAAAAATTTAATCAAGAGACAGTTCTCAATAAAACATATAACCATGACAGAACCAACTCTACTCACTACTGTAGATTTAAAGGAAGGCTATACTTAAGAACTATGCACTTGTCTGTTCCTGTGCTGTGAGCTCGCCCACATCAAGATCAATTATGAATTTCGCTGTTTGCTAAGTTTTTCTAGATACACTCCGATGTCCAAAGATACATGAATTCAGCCAGCAAAGGCAGTAACTGTGCAGATTCACTGCTGTGTCAGTTAGCAGTGTAAGTTTCTTTCTCGGTCTCCATCACTGACCATTTGCTGCCTTTTGTCTGTCTTTCTCCCTTTTAAAAGTGCCATTGTTTTGACTTTTTTTTCTCCAAAAGTTCCAAAACAATGCAACAGCATATGAAACAGTAATTGCTGCTCCTGGAATTTGAGGAAATCACACCTAAAACCTAAATTACTTCAAAAAAAGGAGGAGCTCTTACAGCCACAATTTTTTCCCATCCTCCATCTTGGATTACCTAGAAAATAATTTATGCTAACTGGAGAGTGCCACAGAAGTTTGGAAGTTTATAGTTTCAAATAATCAAATACTGAGTTTAGAATGAAATATAGTACCTGCTGTCATGCTCTGGCTACTGATCAGATTATTAACTACAATATGGATTTGCAGTTGGCACTACATTACTTCTGCTACAAAGCTGATTTTCCTCACAAGGTAACTTTTCAATGTATGCAGGCTTGAAATTCTATTCTTGGCTGGTAAACTTGGAATAATTTAATAGTATGCGTGGGAGAGCCTGGTTTTTTCAAAACATTTTAATCATCTCTGCATAAGCATGTAAAAAGCCTGCAGAATCTAACCGATTTTCACCAGGTTTGACACTGCAATACAATTATACTTCATGCTGTGTCAAACATGATGTAAGACAGCTTCCATGAAGGGGATCTCATTCAATCCTCTCCAGATTCCTATTATCCTGCCTTTTGTGGCTGTGATGCAAAACTGACATTCTAACTGTCCTCTCTCTCAACAAATCACCTTGCCAATACTCATACAGTTGTACCTGATAGTTTCTTCCCTTTAATTATAATATTTTGGTGTTATCTATTTGAAAGTTGAAGTGACTTTTTGTTTAGTAGGTAGGTGCAGGGAGCTTGAGCCTTCTTGAGTGCAGATTGCTCTGATAATTTTCCGTAGCTATTCTGTACACTTCTGTTGTGCAGCACTCTGCTCAACTGTGGAGCCTACCACATTTCAGTCATCTTTCCTTACATCCTGAAAGTCTGACTGAATAATGTCCTCTTCCTAATACTGCATCCCGCTTGCATCTCAACTTGATTTCATCTGGCTGTAATGACACTGCATGCCTAAGAAATTTTAATTTCTTAATGGGATGTGTGTGTATTGGTAAGGTCAGAATTTATTACCCATCTGAAGTGCCCTTTGAAAGGTGTTTGTGAGCCACTTTTATTATGGACTAGGCCAGACCACTCAAAACGTTCTTAAGCAGGCAGCCCATACCATAACTTTGCAATTTGTGTAAGTGTACGGTGAAAATTACCCGAAGTTAGCAAGGTTGACAAACAGGTTTTAAAACAGACAGAAATTTATTCATAAAATTACATAATGAAACACAAAGAACAAAATAAAAAACCCCTACAGAACCCAGTCTATCCAAACTACACTTAACAGCTTTTAGGATAAAGGGACCAGCCTTGTGACACTTTCATGAATCTTACAATCTGTGTGGTGTCAGTTTTAAATCAGATGCTAGGAGTTCTGCAGTGACTAACTCACCACCTGACTCCCCAAAATGTGTGGACCACGTACAAGGCACAAGGCACAAGGCATCAAGAGTGTGATGAAATATCTCATCTGTCTAGATGAGTCCAGCTACAGTAACATCCAAGAAGTTTGATAGCTTCCAGTACAAAGCAGTCTTAGTACAACATCCACAATTATTCACTCCTTCCACCATCAATGGACAGGAGCATCAGTGTGTGCTTTTTGCAAGAAGTATTGCAGAAATTCACCAAGTTCATTGAACAACACCTTCCAAACTCATGGCCACCATCATCTAAAAAGACAAAAGTGGTTGATATTTGGTCGTTGATATTTGGGAACAAGCCCCCTCCAAGTCACTCATCATTATGATTTGGGAATATATCGTCATTGTTGCAGTACCAAAATCCAAAGTCGTTCATTGGCTGTGAAGTCTTTAGGGTGTCTGGATGTAATGAAAGCCATTATAGAAATGGGACCTTTTAAATGAAGAGAAACAGGTTTTTTTTGAAGTATTGATTTACAGTTGACAGGTAATGAATGGATTAGTGGTGCTGGAAGAGCACAGCAGTTCAGGCAGCATCCAACGAGCAGCGAAATCAACGTTTCGGGCAAAATGTGAGTTTGAGCTATTTTTTTTTTCACTGTCACAGACTTTCTCACATCTTGCGGATAATTTCTTTCCCTAATTGTAAGAAAGAAAACCCTTACTAATTCACCCTACAGTACCTTATAAATTTTCTGAGTTGGTGGCCTCAGGTTCTAGATTCCCCAGGTAAAGGAAGCATCAATATGTCAAATGTTATAACTTTGTGTTTCTATTACATCATTTAGTGTTTGTCAAATCAATATGTCCTCATAGGACAATCCTCTCTCAGCCAAGGAACCAGTTTACTGAACCGACACTGCACTCCTCTCAGGCAAGTATATCCTTCCTTTGCTGTGCAGACCAAAGCTGCATAGAATCATTTCGGTGTGGTCTCACCAAGGCTGTATACAAATAACAGAAAACATGCTTCACTCTTATACTCCAAAGCCTTTGCAATAATGGCTAAAATATCACTGTTTTCTCAATCACTTGCTGTATTTGCATACTTACTTAGTGATTCGTGTACAAGGACACCAAGTCCCCTCTGATTTCAAACACTTCTCAGTTCCTCAATCATTTAAAAATACATTTTTAAAACCAATTTCCAACAGAAGTGGATAATATTGCGCTCGTTTTATATTCCATTTGCCATATGCTAGCTTAACCAACCTAAATCACTTTGCAGTCTCTGCCTCTTCCTCACAGCTTACTTTTGCCGAACATTGTCAACAAATCTGGATACATTTCATATGGTTTCCTAATCTAATTCATTGTACACAGCTGAGACTAAACTTCTGATCCTTGCAGTATTTTGCAATTTATTGTCTGCTAGCCAAAAATGACCCATTTATTCCTGCAGTCTGCTTTTTGTTCATTAACAAATTCTAAAACCACATGATGACACTGCTCAAATCCCATGGTTCTTACTTTTGTGTAACCTAACTTGAAAAACAAGACTTAGATTTAATAAGTCTACATTAACTCTTCCTAATGGTATAATAATTTTGTGCCGTAACATACACACCATACAATAAATTCTAGATTACTTAGTGATATATAGTTCTCTGTTTCTCTTTCTCCTTTTATTTAATGGCAGGTTCTTTCCAGTTCATGAGGAGGCTTACCTGGAATCTTGGGAATTCTGGAAGATTAAAGCTAATGCATCCACTGACTTTGTATCCATCTCTTTTAAAGCACGAGGATGTAGACCATTTGGTTTAGGGGATTTGGTGGCTTTTAATTAAGTATGTGCTTTTTATCTAACGTGCTAAATCCCTAATTTTCACATGCCCATTATTCCCCGTCGCTTTTTATATCCTCTGTAGTGAAGATATTTTAACTATCTGAATCATGCCCCTGTGCTATTTCCTTATTCCTCATTGTAATCTTTCCTGTCACTGCCTCTAAGAAACAATATGTTCACTAATCTCTCTTTTAATCTTATTACTGTGGATGATTTCAAAATCCAGTTTTCTGTTTGTGAATAGTTTATCATTTTTGGCTACATTATAAACCTCTTCTGTTAATCTGATACTATGTTTAATTTCTTTTGTTAACAGTTGCACCACTTTTCTCTCTTGTTTTTATCCCTTTAAGTGATGTATCTTTCATTTGTTTAATTAATATGCTCTTTCAATACATTGCGAAAGGCACAAATGTTTAATTTTATGTTTAACAAAATGAAATGGGTGTAGGAATGTCAATCAAAAACCATATGAAATTGAGCAAAAGAAAAGGTCATCAAGCTTGCCCCGTATGATAAGTGAAGTATCATGATCAGACCTCTACATCTGCACCCTTCCCTGTAGTCATGTAACCTCCTGGAAGAGTAAAAATGTACAGGAAAAAGAATTAGAATGATTAAGGTAAAAAAGAAATCTCTGGAAAGTTCCTTTTCAATCCCCCTCAGATGCTTGAAATCAGTCCAGGACATCACACAAGTAAAAACAAAGTACTGCAGATGCTGGAAATCTAAAATAAAAACAAAGTGTGAAGAAGTTCAGCATCTATGCCAGCATCTGTGGACAGAGAAATAGAGTTTATGCTTCAAGATCAGCTCCGAACCAGTTCCAAGTAAGTCATAATCGATTTGAAACATGAACTCTGTTTGTCTGTCTCCACAGATTATGCCAGATCTACCATATCTTCTACTAACCGATGTATCTTTCATTTGTTTAATTGATATGCTGTGTCAATACATTGCAAAAGCCACAAATGTTTAATTTTATGTTTAAAAAATATGAAATGGGTGTAGGAATGTCAGTCTACCAACACTTCTTGGTTATTCTGGGATGTCACATGCTAACTATAAAATGGAACAATTATCAATCAGTAAAAATCAGACAGGCCTAACAGACCTGGAGCCAAGACAGATCTTGCACAACGCAGTGTATTCTGAACAATGTTATATTAATAGATCTCCAATGATATTAGTTATGGTGTCAGAAAATACACTTACCTAATGATTGTAACATTATTCAACACAACAGACAATGTGTCAATATAATACAGCCAAAATCACTAACAACAGTTAAACTTGTCATTTAACTAATTTGTTTTTCTTTCTGGAAATTTACTGTGCACAGAATTAGCTGCCAGAGTTACTTACACAGCATTGACTGTTAAGTGCTTTGGAACATCACAAATGGTACTATATAAATACATATAAATAAGCTTTCTGCATACATTAGTACAATGGACACCTGCAGATTTGCCCAGATATTATAACGGTGTGATTATACTTTGCGAAGTACTCTAACTTTCTTTGAGCTCCAATGTTTAACCTCCTCTTCATCTCTGTTTTTGAAGATGCCACGTCCATGACTACACAAATCTGTAGCCAACCTGGTTTTAATTCCAACAATCGTGTTCAATCGTTCTGGTCAAAGCCACTAAGATTATTCTTTGTGATAGTTACTAGGCAGTTGTTTCTTTAAACCTTGCTCAACCTTTCCATAATTTTCAATATAGTTGACTATTTCAGCCTCTTCCTCCTCTTGACTTAACATCTATGATACTACGTTCCTATGAATCACTGATAAGATCCATATTTGTTTTTAGGTTACTTACAGTGTAGAAACAGGCCCTTTGGCCCAACAAGTCCACACCGACCCTCCGAAGAGCAACCCAACCAGACCCGTTCCCCTACATTTATCACTTCACCTAACACTACGGGCAATTTAGCATGGCCAATTCACCAAACCTGCACATTTTTGGAACATGGGAGGAAACCGGAGCACCCGGAGGAAACCTCACACAGACACGGGGAGAATGAGCAAACTCCACACAGACAGTTGCCTGAGGCGGGAAATGAACCCGGGTCTCTGGCGCTGTGAGGCAGCAGTGCTAACCACTGTGCCACCGTGCCGCCCTTCTTTTGCCCTTGTGAAAGTGATGAAAAGCTAGCTTCTTGAACTGCAGCAATCTGTCTTTTTACAAAGGGCTTTTATGATTTTGAAGCAGAATTAATGGAGAAATGGCAATGAGTTTTCAAGTCAGAAAGATATCCTCAGCTAGACAATACAAATTACAAACTACATGAGATTGAGTAAGTTCATGAATGGGGTGCCAACTAAATAGTGCTTTCCCATGGACAGATCTTCCACTGTTTTTGGAACTCCAGGCAAATGAGTATTCCATCACACTCCTGACTTGCAAGTTATTTGCCACAGAATTTGCAGCTTCTGATCTGCTCTCATAGCTACAGCATGTATGTGCTCATTCCAGTTAATTTTCCAAGATATTAACATAGAACGATATAGCATAATATTGGCCTTTTGGCCTTTAATTTTGTTCCAACCTTTTATCCTCCTCTAAGATCAAACTAACCTACATTTTACTATCATCCGTGTGCCTATCCAAGAGTCACTTAAATGTCCCTAATGTATCTGACTCTACCACCACTACTAGCAGTGCATTCCATGTACCCACCACTCTGTGTAAAGAATCTACCTCTGTCATCTCCCCTAAATCTTCCTCCAATCACCTTAAAATTATGTCCACTCGTGATAGCCATTTCTGCCCTGGGGAGAAGTCTCTGGCTACCTACTCTATCTATGCTTCTCATCCTTCTTCACTCCAGTGAGAAAATACCTAGCCCCCTTAACCTTTCTTCATAAAACATGCCCTCCAGTCCAGGGAACATCCTGGTAAGTATCCTCTGCATCCTCTCTAAAGCTTCCACATCCTTCCTATAATGGGGCAACCAGAACTGAACACAATATTTCAAGTGTAGTCGAACCAGGGCTTTATAGAGCTGCAAGATAACCTTGCGGCTGTTAAACTCAATCCCCCTGCTAATGTAAGTCAACACACCATAAGCCTTAACAACCCTATCAACCTGTGTGGCAACTTTGAGGGATCTATGGATATGGACACTGCCAAGAATCCTGCCTTTAACCCTATAACCATCATTCAAATTTGACCTTCCAAAATGAACGACTTCACAGTTTCCCAGGTGAACTCCATCTGCCACTTCTCAGCTCAGCTCTGCATCCTGTCAGTGTCGCATTGCAATGTGCAACAGCCCTCCACACCATCCACAACTCCACCGACCTTCATGTCATTGGTGAACTTACTAACCTAACCTTCCAGTTCCTCATCCAAGTCATTTATAAAAATCTCAAAGAGCAGAGATCCCAGAACATATTCCTGTGGAACATCATTGGTCACTGAGCTCCAGGCTGAATACTTTCTATCCAATGCCACCCATTATCTTCTGTAGGCCAGCCAATTCTGTATCCAAATAACCAAATTTCCCTGTATCCCATGCCTACTTACTTTCTGAATCACTCTACCATGGGAAACCTTATCAAACACATTGCTAAAATTCATATACACCACATTCGCTGCTCTACCTTCAATGTGTTTTGTCACACTCTCAAAGAATTCAGTAAGGCTTGAGAGGCATGACTTGCCCCTCACAAAGCTCTCTTTATCTCTAAACAAACTGTGCTTTTGTAAATAATAAATCCTATCTCTCAAAATCATCTCCAATGATTTGCCTACCATTGATGTAAGATTGAATGGTCTGCAATTCCCAGGGTTATCCCTCTTCCCCTTCTTGAAAGGGAGTAACATTTGCCATCCTTCAACCATCTGGTACTACTCCGGTGGACAGTGAGGACGCAAAGATCATCGCCAAAGGCACAGCAATCTTTTCCCTCACTTCCAGGACATTGAAAAATTCAGTGACAATAATTCCATTGAGTCTCTGGGGGAGGTGATTTGATCATTACTTTGTGCTTGGATGGCCTGAAGATTTGATGTTTTGGGCATAAGCCCTTCTTCAGGAATCTGAAGAAGGGCATATGCCCGAAACGTCGATTCTCCTGTTCCTTGGATGCTGCCTGACCTGCTGCACTTTTCCAGCAACACATTTTCAGCTCTGATCTCCAGCATCTGCAGTCCTCACTTTCTCCTGGCCTGAAAATTTGCCATTTATCAGCCAAAATCTGAATCTTGTCCAGATTTCACTTCCTGAAGGCACAGATGGAAATCATTTGGTTGCAAACAGCTCTGAACATTTTGTAATTAGAAAATGGCCCCACTTCTGGCCTCATGATGGAGGGATATTGTTGATGAAGCAGCTAAAGGTGACAAGGCACAGGTCATGGCCTTGAGAAACACCTGCAGTGATGTCTGGGGCTTAGATGAGAGGTGTCCAATAACCATAACAATCTGCTAATGTTAAGTATGATGTCAGCCAGTGAAAGAAAGTTGTCCCTCTGATTCTCATTGCTCTCAGTTTACTGCAGAGCCTTGATGCTAAACTTGGTTGAACGTTTCCTTGATGTTAAGGGCAGTTTATCTCATTGCAACTCTTGAATTCAACCTTTTTTTTCTGATTGAACCAAGGACACAATAACAGAACATGAACTGTGCATCAATGAGCAGGTTCTCGATGATAATGGACTATGAGATAGTAGTGTTGGTGTTCTTTCCAACACTTGGTTGAGGGTTGACTGATAGGACAAAACCAATTAAGCTGAGAATTGCCCTGTTTTCTAAGAATAGGAAATACTTAGGCAATACCTTAAATTGTTGGTTAGGTTCCAGCACATTAACTTCACCAAACCAGTTTCACGAGGAGGGGAGTTTAGATATTTAAAAAAATCTATTCATGGGATAGGTGTGTTGCTGGCTATGTCAGCATTTGTTATTCCAATTTGCACTTGCAACCCTAATTACCCTGGAGGTGGTGGTGAACTGCCTTCTTGAATGCCTGTCCTTGTGGTGAAGGGACAATCCCACAGTGCTGTTCGGAAGGATGTTTAAAATTTTGACCCAATAACACTCGATAAATAGTGGTATATTTCATAATCACAATGGAGGGGAAGTTGCCGGTGAGAGAGGTTCCGTGCATCTGTTCCAATTGTCCTTGCAGATTGTAAAAGACATGTTTGGAAGGTGCATTCAAAGGAGCCTTGCTATTTTACTGTAGTGTATCTTACAGATAACATACACTGATGCTACTGGACATCCGTGATCAAGGGAGTAATTGTTGAAGATTGTAGATGGCTTGCAAGCTGTTTTCTCCTTTATTTACTGAGCCTCTTAAGTGTTAGTGGGCTGCACCAATCCAGGCAAGCGGAGACTACTCCATCACACTCCTGACTTGTTTGTTGTCTTTCTGGAGCACAAGGTCTCAGCTGTACAGTCATCAGTGAAGATGCTTGACCTCAAACAATCACAGAGGAGAAAGTGAGGACTGCAGATGCTGGAGATCAGAGCTGAAAATGTGTTGCTGGAAAAGCGCAGCAGGTCAGGCAGCATCCAAGGAATAGGAGAATCGACGTTTCGGGCATCAGCCCTTCTTCAGGAAGGGCTGATGCCCGAAACGTCGATTCTCCTGTTCCTTGGATGCTGCCTGACCTGCTGCGCTTTTCCAGCAACACATTTTCAGCTCAAACAATTACAACCATCTTCATTCGCAGGAAATCAATTCAGAAGCTCCACAAGGTCGTATCCTAGATCTAAACTATATCAGATGTGTCAATAACCTGTGGGTGTTTGGTACGCTTACATTTATTGCTCAGACCATTGAGGTTAGGAGTTGGAATGTCACATTGTGGTTGCATAGCATGTTGCTGAAGCCACTTCTGGTGTACTGTGTACATTTCTGGTTACCCTGTCAGAGGATGGAGAGGGTGCAGAAAAGATTCACAAGGATGTTATTGGGACTGAAGTGTTTGAGTTATGTGGAGAGACTGGATAAGCTGAGACATTTTTCACTGGAGCACAGGAAGTTGAGGGGAGACCTCAGAGGTTTATAAAGTAATGTGGGGCATATAAGGTAAATGGTTGGGGAGTTCAAAACTAGAGGACATAATTGTAAGGTGAGAGGAGAAAGATCTATAAGAGTCATGAGGGGCAACATTTTTACACAAAGGATCATTAGTACCTGGAAAGAACTGCCAGAGAAAGTGGTAAATGCAGGTACAGTTACAATATTTAAGACATTTGATAGATACATGAAAAGGAAAGGTTGAAAAGGATGTGGGCCAAATGCAGGCAACTGAGACTAGCTTAATTTGGGAAACTTTGTTAGAATGGATGAGTTGGACCGAAGGGTCTATTTCCGTGCTGAGTCAGTAAGCTTAAATGGAGACATTTGTTGATACTTGTATTGTGTTCAGTACTGTATACATGATTTCAGTTGTGCCCAGGATCTAGACAGGATTCAGGTCTGGACTTCAGTTGTTGCATTTAGTGTGTTCAGCCATTGTTTCATAATCCTGTGGAATAACGCTAACAGATTGACATCTGGTATCTATAAAGGTGATAACCTGAGGGAGAGACTGTGCTGGAATATCCGCTGAAAATGACTGCAAATGCTTCAACCTGGAATTTGCACAGATTGGCTGGGTTCCACCAGCATTGAAGATGCATGGAACCTTATCTTCTCCAGTTAGCTATACAATTGCCCACAACAATTTACAACTTAATGAGATAGGAATGCAGAGCTTTGATGTGATCTGTTGGTTTATAGGAAGCTGCTGTTTTGGTTTAGCATGCACAAAGTCCCATATTGTAATTTCCCTGTCGTGGCTTGTGGACAGTCTCCATGTTTGATTTCTTTATGGCTATTTTCAGTAAGGCCCCAGATGGCATACTAAGCTATTTCCATTTTTCATGTACATGATACAACACGATACAATAACACTTTGTCTACGTATCACGATGACACTGAGACTTGGTTATACACCCCAAAACCAGACTATCACAATGACATACAAGAGATATAAACAGGAGAAGACAATGTCGTCTGTCAAGCCAGCTCCACCATTCTATACCACCATAGCTGATTGTGGGCTTCATCTCCACTTTCCCACCACTTCCTTTATGATTTGATTCCATGAGAAAAAAAATTCTCAGCCTTAAATGTATCCAATAACAGCTTATCTATAATTCACTGGAGGAGACAATTCTGAAAGGTACACATCTGATCCTAAATAGTCATTTCCCTAATCTGAGACAGCGCCACCATGCTTTAGATTTCCTGGCCAACGGAAGCAACCTCTCAATGTTGACCCTGTCAAATCCATTCAGAATTTTGCATGTTTCAATTAGATCAGGCCTATACTCCTAAACTCCAGAAAACATGGGCCCAATTTATTCTCATCATACTGGCAAATAGGATTAGATTGAGTTGGAATATCTCGTTGGCATGGACAAGTTGGACCAAAGGATCTGTTTCTGTGCTGTATGTCTCTTTGACTCTATGACGCAGGCAACTTTATCATTCCAATCTAGTTGTTACAAAGCGGAGGTCAAACCCCTTCTGCTAACTAAAACCAAAGCAGCCAGAGAGGCTCCCCTCACCTTTTAATCTGTTAAAAGATGCGCAAAAAGTGCTATAACCTACCTTTCACTCCACAATCTGTTATAAAGGAGTGGCTAAATGAAATGAAATCCTTTCACTCACTCTATAATCAACTGTTTAATCTAACTCAAAAAGTGAACAAATCAACAGAATCACTAACAAACTGAACAATTCCCTTATAACTATTATTCCCAAATAAAACAAAATTCTAATGGTATGCTGGTTCAATAAATATAAGTCCCACTTACATAAACTAAAAATAAAAATTAGAATTTAATCTGTCAAAATTTCAGCCAGGTTATGTCTTCCAGAATGCTACGCGCCCTCTCCTCTGTTCATTTTTTAGGAATGCCTTTCTCTTTCAAATTCTTATGTCCATTCTTGTCAGGAATGTTCTGTGAATTCTGCTGTTTGTTTAGTTAAGATTGCTGCAGTACCTTTATTTATTATTCTGAGAGCTAAAGATTGTTATTGCTTGGCAGATGGCACTGATTTTCAAATGCCCTCATCCTTTATACCCTTGATGGCCTATTAATTTCTTACAGTAGGATTGGTACTAGGTAGTCAAAACCATCAGATTTAAATTTAATTGATTTTTAATGTCTAAGGGCTTGACTCAAATTGATTCGCTAAATTCAAAATTTGATGTCTTGATAACAAAACTGCTGCTTTACCTGCTAACTGCACGACGTTTTGATAAAAATATTTCAATTTAAATACTTTCAGTACTGGCATACTGCTGCCCACACATTTTCATAGAAAAACAAACTTATTTTAAAGGGACCATGCATTCTTTCTCCCCTTCCATCATTTTACAAATATCAAATTCTAACACTCTGTCTTCCAATCCATAAATACTCTACCCAACCTCACAACATAGTGAATCTTCACTGTAATGCCTCTGATATAAGTACATCCTTTCATAAATAGGGACCAAAAATTACACATTTTAAATATGATCTTGCCAAACCCCTGTAGCATGACTTCTATATTCCTGTAATTCCAAACTCCACTTGCATCACAGGTCAACATGCTGTTTGCCTAATTTTTGTAATCGCGTGCCAACTTTCTGAGATCCTTGTATATGCACATCCAACTCCTTCTGAACATTCTTAACAGGTTTCACACCTTTTAAAAAACATTTTTTTTTCTGTTCTTATGATCAAAGTAAATAGTCTTACACTTTCCATCCTATTGATGGAAGGTCTCATCAACAGTACCAACAAGCAATAACTTGTTCACCAGTTTGGGTTCTGCCAGGGACACTCAGCTCCAGACCTCATTTAAGCCTTGGTTCAAATCTGGACAAAACACCTGAATTCCAGAGATGGGTGTGCCACTGATATCAAGGACATATTTGACCAAGTGTAGCATCAAGGAGTCCTAACAAAATTGGAGTTAGTGAGAATCGGGGAAAACTCACTGTTGATTGGAGTTATACATGGCACAGAGGAAGATTGTTGTTGATGTACTTGGTTGTCAACCATCTCAGCTCCAGCACGTAAATGCAGAGTACATTTTTCTCAAACTGCTCAGAGTTGTTATTACATACCTCTGGAGCAGATGGGATTTGTAATCAGACCTCCTGATTCAGAGGTCCTCAGTGTTATCTTTTTTTTCTTGAGATTTTTACACACTTGATGCAACTACAATACACTAACCTCTGTGAAAAACCAAAATGTATTCAGCACAGTACAGTACAAGCCTTTTGGAGAAACCCTTTAACACACTTCACAGGGCTTGCAGAGCTATGTCAAAGATCTCTCTCTGAACAAAGGAAACAGTCCTTCCTTTATACAAAATCTTGACATCACAGTCCATCATGGCCAGAAGACAACCCCCAGCCATCCCCCCACAGTCACATGTCACTCAAGACACAATGCAGCGACCTGATCATCTTCAGAAATAATGTAATGTAAATCATCCCTTAATGGCCAAATCTGTTCTGAATTATCGCTTAACTACAGGGATCAGTCAGAATTTTTTAATTGCAATGTTCTTATTGATTTCTGAATGAGGGATGAGAATGTAATTCTTTTACTTTCAATAACTAGGAAATGGCCATACAAATGGCTCTGAATGCCAACGGATTCCTTACATTCTCCCTGTAAGACAGAGACATCCCACCCTAGACTCGGGACATCCAATTTCCTACAGGTCAGCAGAACAAATTAACCCTTTAATATCTCAGTGTCCTGGGACCAGGTGTTCAGCTGCTTTATCCAAAACCTTCCCTTCATCATATGTTCCGAAGTCTGGATATCATTAATGATTGCACAATGTTCAGGATTGCTCAGACACTAAAGCAGTCCATGTGCAAATATGATAGGACCTGAGCAATGTCCAGGCTGGGGTTGACAAGTGGCAAGTAACAATTCATTCCACACAAATGGCCATCTCTATCAAGAGGGAATTTAACCACCATCTCTTGACATTCAGTTATATTACCATTGCTGACTTACCCACTGTCAACAGCCTGGGGTTGCCTGAACTGAGCTTACTGTATAAATGCAATGGCAACAAGAACAGATCTAAGCAGAGAAATTCTTCAATTAGCTCAGTTGGCTGGGTGATGCAGAGTGACACTAACAGCATAGGATCAATTCTTGCATTGGCAGAGGTCACCATGAAGGTTCCACTTTCTTGATCTCTGAGGAAGTAACAGCCTCAGATAAAACTCACCACCAGTTGTCTCTCTGTAAAGAGAGAATGGTCTTTTGTGACTATAGTAACTTTACCATTACATAGTTCTTCATATATACATTAAAATAGTGAATAGATGTAGGGGTGGAAAAGCTCAGATAGCATCAGCACAGGCTGAAACCGTACTGTCCAAGCTTGGAGACTAAACAAAAACTACTACTATAGCCTGAAAAGCATTATACAAAGGAGATTTTTTCCCTCTGCATTTCATTTACTACCTCTACAAAATTCTCAATTTAGCACTCAATCTTTGTCACACTTCCCTATTGTTGTGCTTTCTTAATACAAAATCATTGCTGCAGTCAATAGCAGTAGGACTTGTTTCATTCCTTTGTAAATTCCAGATACTCAGCCTCCAGTTCATTGGGTGCAACCTGTTAAAGCACAATGGTTTACTAATTTGTTTAAGGAATCATGATTGCTCATGATATAACAACTTATCTTTCATAATAGGTAGTGAAATGATGGGAAATCAGAATGGCTACTAGTAGGACCTGGATTCTCTCCAGGACCAATATTCTCTTATGTTGTGCTGGTCTGAACAAGGGGTTACATTGCTGAAGTGTGACTTTTACCTGACCTCCATCTCCATGGATGTTTTGTGTCCTATGGACTCATGCCAGAAGGAAAAGATTTAATTATACAATTAGATATACTGAAGTGTCATTTATGGTAATTGAAAAAGTAAATTGATCATGATGTGCAAGGTCAGTTCAGTAACAATTATGCTGGATTCACAATGTAATCTCATTTTGGGAAGAAAAATGCATTTGTAAAATCACAGCATGGGTTTGAACATGATATAAAATGTTTTCAACATTAGAATTGTGAAATACAGAGTGACTGTAATAAAAGTTAATTGATTCAAATAATACAAGCTGTTTTTTGACATTTTTTCAAGAATTTGTTTAAGTTCAACACCCCCCCCCCCCCCCACCCATCTCCTACAAAAATACCCTCACCTAGAATCACAAAAAAATTAAGTAAATTCCATAAATACTATTTATCATCTTTAATCTTCTAGTTCCTTGAGTGGTGGTGCACTTCAATTAATCACATCTAAATGAAATAGGTTATGAAATTATTTTCCACTCAAGTTTATGCAGTGAGATCCGAAATCCAACCAGTCTAATGAATTTCAGCAGGCAATTTCAGATCAGTGGGAATGGCAGATTGGACAGTGAGGCTATTTTCTTCTGTCCCTATAAAGCAGATTTCCATGGCAACATGCTGTTCAGTTGCTGACAATTTGGTGTTCATCCAAAATTATGAATCTGGCAGAGGATCAAAATCACTTTCAGCATAATTTAGAAGCCCAAATCTGGATCTCCAGATTGTTTAATTCACTTGTAGTAGTGATCTCCTAAATATTTACAACCTTTAGGATATTTTGAGTAATATTCAAAGGTAGGGTTCAGAAAACTGGGAAGGTATTCTTCTAATTAACAATAATGAACAGCGAAAAATAGAACCATCAATATGCAATATACAGACTTCTAAAGACCATAAGATGCCAGCTGAAAAACCTTTGGTGACATGAGATATTAAAATGAAAGGACAGTGTTAGCAACGTATCATGATAAATAGATCATTCTCTGATTGAGATAGCATAGTGTGCCCAGGGATTGACTGCTCCTATTCCTCCTAAGGATCAACAAATTTTGTAACTTGGATATGGGCATTGTACGTGTTCATGCCTTGTACGCCTATCTGCTTCCATTGGGATTATGTTCCACCCTTCCATTATCCCCGCACAAAGCACCTGAATCTAAACTGCCAGAGAAAACTCTCTTTTGTAAGTCCTGACAAAAGTTCATTGAATTGAAATATTAATGTTTTCTCTCCCTACTCATGCTATCTGGTCTGCTGAATGTTTCCAGCAATTTCTACTTTAATTCCCTTTTTTTAAGGCTGAGCTTGTGGTACTCTAAAAAGATTTATTTGTGGGTGGCACGAGTTAGGCCAGCATTTAATGTCTATCCCTAACTGCCCTTGACAGACAGTGAGCTGCCATATTAAACCTTTATTTGGGGTGTTGTAAGGAAGAGAGTTTAATGATTTTGACCCACTACAATGAAGAAACAATAAAATAGTTCCAAGTTTGTCTTGCTCCCATGCAAGTGATGCCGTGCAGTCAAAGCTGTGATGAGTTGGTGAAGGACTTCCAGTAGATGGCGCACACATTACTCACTACGCTGTACCTGCGTGAAAATTGAATGAGGTACTAATAATGCAGACAGGTTTGTCCTGAATAGTGTCAAGCTTCCTGCGAAATCTTGGAGTTGAACTCATCCAGGCAAATGGACTATGTTTCATCACACTCCTTGATAGTCTTTGGGGAGTCATGTGGCACGTTATTCACCACAGAATTCCTAGCCTCTGGCCTGCTCTTATATCCATAGTATTTAATTGGCTGATCTAGTTTCAGTTTCTGGCAATGGCCACTCCCAGGATGTCGATATTGAGAGGGACTTAGCAATAGTAATGTCATTGAATGTCAAGATGATGTGATTAGATTCTCTTTTGTTGAAAATGGACATTGTCCCATACATTTGTGGTATGCATATTACTTGCCACTTGTCAGCCCAATGGATATTGTCCAGGTCTTGCTGGATATGAAATACTGTTTCAGTACCTGGGATGTTTGCAGGGAGCGTCCAATTATTAGCAAACATCCATATTTCTGACCTTATAATGGAAGGTCAGCCATTGATGAAGCAACTGAAGATGATTGGACCTAGGATACTCTGCTAAGGAATTCTTACAATGATGGCCTGGGAGTGAGGTATCTGCTCTCCAATAAACAACTACCTTTCTTTGAGCGAGGTATGGTCCGACTAAATGGAGAGTTCCCCTCAGTTCTCACTAACTCCAGCTTTGTTATGCTTCCTTGGACTAAGGCTGCAAATGGTCAGGCACTGAATGGCACCCATACGGAGTGTAACTGAGCAGGTTATTGTGGAGAAAGTGCCTCTTAAGAATACCACTTATGATACCTTGCAACTGATAAAGAGATGACAGGAAAGGAAGTGATTTGTTGAGCTGGATTTTTGCACTTGTTGTGGACGTGACACTTGTGAAAAATCTTCTTCATTGCCAGGAAGATGATAATGCATATATGCACTGAAATAACGTGGTTATTGTTATGAAGTCGAAAGAGTACGTGGTCACTTTAAGACAAAGTGCGTATAGGAGTTTATAATACATTAAATGCTGCATGTGTTTACGGAATAGCTGGGAGACAGGCTGTTCCAAAATAGATACATGCAACAATTGGCTGGTAAGTGGATATCTGAGTTTTGGTTGTTGCTTTGACAACAATTCAAATTTGACCAATTGCATTAAGCCAAACACTCAACCCTTCAAAACCAATCAAATTTAAAATCTGATGATGTTGACAGTCTGAAACCAATCAGACTATAATTTCAGGTGTAATCAGGGATATAAAGATGAGGGCATTTTGAAAACTGGTCAGAGCAACTGCCATCGTACACGATAGCACACATCATCTGAAAGGACTCTCAAAAAGAAATCTCTCAGAAGGCACTATCAAAAGGTATCTTTTCCAGTAAAATCAGTAAACAGTAAGACAACGACCCAGGAAGATGACAGCAGAATCAGAAAGACAGAAGGAAACGGATTCTGAAGACTAGAAGGAAGAAAACAATAATAGACTGTATGAACTTTGAGAGATTAAATAGATTTAATATTTAACCATTGTGTTATTGGAGCAGCATTTTAATAAAGGAGAAAGCTTGGACTGCAGATGCTGGAGATCAGAGTCGAGAATGTGTGGCTGGGAAAGCGCAGCAGGTCAGGCAGCATCCGAGGAGCAGGAGAATGGACACTTCGGGCATCAGCCCTTCATCAGGAATGAGGCTTGTGGGTCGGGCTGAGCGATAAATGGGAGGGGAAGGTAGCTGGGAAAGCGATAGGTGGATGAAGGTGAGGGAGAAGGTGATAGGGCAGAGGGGGAGTGACGGACCAGTCCGGAGAGCGGTGCCGAGTTGGAGGCTTCGGACTGGGATAGAGTGGGGGGAGAGAAAGAAATGAGGAAGCTGTTGATATTGACTGCCTCAGTTTTGGGCAGAAGCCTGATTTGATTCCAAATGAAGGGCTTATACCCGCAACGTCAATTCTCCTGCTCCTCGGATGTTGCCTGATATGCTGTGCTTTCCCAGCAAAACACTCTCATCTTTTAATACAGTTGGGGCCAGACAGTGATGAGTTAACAAAAAGGGGGCTTGGATTTAGAATAGCTTCTGTTTATTGTTCACTATTAGGAAAATAATTTATTTTTACTGTAAACAGTGGAAATCAGGGGTTTTCTTTCACTCACTCTCACACTTTTAGCAAATGACGAGCTTTTCTGAGTCGTTAGTTTTAATTAGCAGAGGGGTTTTACGTCTGTCATAACACTATGGCTGCAGTTAATTCTGGAGCACAAATCCTAATGCTAGCATGTTGACAGGCTCAAAGCCTTTGCAGGATCCAACTCAGTCAGCCACTTCTTGGTATCACATGGAGTGAATCATACTGGCTAAAGATTAAAAGATTAACTCTGGGGATGTCAGGAAGAAACCTATTGCCATAATACTTTCCCTACATCTTCACTTCAAAAACAACTTACTTATATAGTGCATTTAATATTAAAAAAACCCAAAGATGGTTTATAAAATTACACCTAGCCATAAAAGGAGATATTAGGACAGGTAACTGTTAACCAAAACTTTAGTTAAAGTTTTAACAAGTGACTTAAATCAGAAAAACAAATTTTGAGAGGTGGAGGGAGGTTATTCCACTGCTTAGTGCCAACGCAACTTAAGATATTGCCAATGATGAAGCATTTGAAATCAGGATGCACAAGCAGCCAGAATTAAATGTATGCAAATATTCTAGAGGGTTGTGGAGCTGAAGGAGATTATAGCAAGAGACATGGAGGGAGTTAAAAAGAATGAGAATTTTAAAATTATAATTTGCTTGACTGGGAGCCTATGTAGGTGAGCACAGTGTTTACAGCAAATGGCACTAACTGCAACTTAAGACACAGTTTTGGATGGTCTTAAACTTACAGAGAGTGGAATGTGGGAAGCCAGGAATGCACTAATAATCAAGTGATGGATGAACTGAGCAGCAGTTGAACTGAGATAGGGTTATGAGGAAATAGATAGTGATGACATCAATGAGAGTTCAGAAACTCATTCAGAATCAAATGGGACACCAAAGTTGTGAACAAACTGGCTTAATATCAGATTTTTGCCAGCAAGAAGGATGAAGTTGGTTCCTGGAGAATGGAGTTTGGAGTAGGGACAGAAAACATTTGAGTCTTCAGCTTCAGAGTTAATAAAAGTAATACTCTTCAGCTTCACAGTTAACTTTTAATTCTCTTGCCCAGATATTGCTACGATCTCTGAAACATAATAGGACCTGATAGCCCAAATATGATTCTTCCAGTCACTTTTATAACAATTACAATCACTAGGTTTGTGCTCAAACACACCGGCTATACTATCATTTGTCACTCTCCTCAAATTTGAATCCATCAAGTTTAGTTGGCTTGGTTTCAGTCTCTTAGCATGTTGGAAATGTATAACAGGTCCATCAGAATCAGAAAGAGGAAAACTAAAGCTGGGGTCACAAAGTAAACCCTTTATCACGAGTCTTCAGTATTTCAAATCCAAAGATTTTTATGAATATACGCAATATTACATAGATTTCCAATGGTATAGAACTCTGTATTATTTCAACTTAATTATAAAAAGTGACATATATGTTTCAATTTAATCAACTTTCAAAGTCAATAACACTTCCATGCCAGAGGTAAGCTAGGTATCCTTCTGATCTCTATTCCCTTTTGTTATAGAGCATTTATCGTTGGAATGTACAGTGTTACAAATTTGTGTAGTACTTGTGAAGTGGAAAGCAGGAAGGTAGAACTTGTTTGTAAAAGGAGAGGAGGAAAGCGTGCTTGGTCCCTTGAAGACAAAGTGATTTTCTAAGTTTGGAGTTTTAAACCAGAAAATGTCTGTCAGCAGCTGATGTACAGACCGTTCTAAAATTGAAACATGTAACAATTTCCTGTGAGATTGGAAACCTTAGGCTTGTTTGAATGTTTTGGAAACTAGTTTGAATCAGCCAATTAATTTAAACTAAGCCCTCAGATACTGAAAACCTGTCAAAATTTAAATCTGATTGGTTCCAGGTAGTCAAACAATCAGATCATAAAGAAATCAATAGGTCATCAAGGGTATAAAAGATGAAAGCATTTGAAAATTGGAGAGTCAATTGTCATCTGAAGTGACAGCAAACTGCCATAGAAAAACATCTCTCTCTTTCAGAAATTGCCACACTCTCTATTCATAAAGGGCATCCTTAGATAATATTCCTGACACCAAAATTCTATGGAAACACATTCAGAAAAAACTCCCAGCGAAATCATCCCTGAAAGAAATATATTTGTGATAGGTGAGACAGTGGAACATTCTGGAAGAGACATTCTGTGTGGAGTTTGAGTCTAAGTGTTAATTTATTGTTTTCTTATTACTTGGGCTTTATTGGAACAGCATACTGGTAGAATTTTGTTCAGTTAGGGAGTAGTTAGTGCTTGGGGAGAATTTTTTGGTTAGTTCGTAATTCTGTTAACTTGCTCACTGTTAGAGTAAAATAAACAAATAGTTACTTGTTGCTCAGAGGTGAATATCAAGGATTTCTTTCATTTAACAGATTAAGATATGAGGTGAGCTTTTCCGGGTATTTCCAGTTTAATTATTAGACAGGACCTCTACTCCTACCATAACAGTTTGGGTTAATTATCAGAGGGGTTCAACCTCCCCTTCGTATCAATAGGCATTATTTTCAAACGAAACCTGAGAAAATATGCTACATAACACATTATCTACACATGTTTTCCATCAAAACTTTCTGTGAGTATATCAATTTCTAAGTTTTTAGTGTTTTTTTTAAATCTACCTTTGCCAAGGGTCATTTATGCAACTGCCTTTTAAGATAGTTAGTTATTGCTGTTTTAAAATTGATCAGTATGTAAAAGCAGCCCAGTTGCAATTTTCTGCCCAATTTTCATCTCTCCTTGGAGGGATCAGTGAGCTTTCATCTTGATATCTCATCAGCACCGACAGTGAGAAAAGCACTAAGTACAAAAGTGCCATTTCACCTTGACTCCAGGATTTCCAACAAAAACACTACTCCCCCTTCCAAATATTGAATTCTAGCAACAATGAGAAGAATAAGTACGGAAATGTTAATTATAAACAAAGTTCTTTCCACCAGCTTTCATACCCAAGATAGGCCTGATACACAAAATCACAGTGGAAAACTAACCTTTTATGTAGCTTATTAACGAGAAAAGTTACAAGTCTAATCTTCCAAGTTTCTGTAATGATTTGGAGGAAGTTAAATCATGGAACATTTGATCTTCATTTATATGTATGTCAATTTAATTTTTATCGAATTTGTAAGTCAGTATGCAGTGATTGCTGTAGCACTGAATTGCAAATTCGGATTGTGCAAAGTCTTTGAAATCTACTTGATTCCAATCTTTTAATCCAGAGAAGAGGCATAACAACTCACCACACCATGTTCCTCTTGCACCTCCACTCTATTTCCTTGGCCATGTTTAGTTCCACTCTTATCCACCTGCTCATCAACACCCAGATCACTCTACTACATCTGTGCTAACAGGCTATTTGTCTGACATTCAGTATTGGCAAATCCACAATTTTCTCCAACTAAAAACGGAAAATCCAAAAGGCACTAGCTTAAGCGGTCAATTCCTTTTTACCTCTATTTAGATGTATTCTAGTTTTTTTCAATTCAAGATCATTTCTTGCTAGCGTATTTATACTTTCCGATAGGTGCCCCAGAATGTTTTCCTTCTTGACTATCCTTTTGAAAAATTACATACCCATAATTACTTAGTTCCCAGCTATAACTCCTTTTAACTATAATGGTCATAACATCAAATGTATTGTGTAATTAATTCTTGTGTTTTGCTCCAAATACTCTGCATATTTAAGTACCATCGATAGTCACAGGTGAGATGCCAGAAGACTGAAGGTTGGCAAACGTGGTGCCACTATTTAAGAAAAGTGGTAAGGACAAGCCAGGGAACTACAAACCAGTGAGCCTAATGTCAGTGGTGAGAATCCTGAGGGACAGGATGTACATGTACTTGCAAAGCCAAGGACTGATTCAGGATAGTCAACATGGCTTTGTGCGTGGTAAATCATGTCTCACAAACTTGATTGAGTTTTTTGAAGAAGTAACAAAGAGAATTGATGAGGGCAGAGCAGTAGATTTGATGTATATGGACTTCAGTAAGTCACTTGACAAGGTTCCCCAGGGGAGACTGGTGAGCAAGGTTAGATCTCATGGAATACAGGGAGAACTAGCCATTTGGATACAGAACTGGCTCAAAGGTAGAAGACAGAGGGCAGTGGTGGAGGGTTGTTTTTCAGACTGGAGGCCTGTGACCAGTGGAGTGCCACAAGGATCGGTACTGGGTCCACTACTTTTCTTCATTTATATAAATGATTTGGATGTGAGCATAATAGGTACAGTTAGTAAGCTTGCTGATGACGCCAAAATTGGAAGTGTAGTGGACAGCAAAGAAGGTAACCTCAGATTACAATGGGATCTTGATCAGATGGGCCAATGGGCTGATGGAGTTTAATTTAGATAAATGCGAGGTGCTGCATTTTGGGAAAGCAAATCTTAGCAGGATTTATACCCTTAATGGTAAGGTCCTAGGGAGTGTTGCTGAACAAAGAGACCTTGGAGTGCAGGTTCATAGCTACTTGAAAGTGGAGTCACAGGTAAATAGGATAGTGAACAGGACTTTGGTTTGGCCACAGTTGGAGTACTGTGTGCAGTTCTGGTCGCCTCACTTTAGGAAAGATGTGGTAGCTTTGGAGAGGGTGCAGAGGAGATTTACCAGGATGTTGCCTGGAATGGAGAATAGGTCGTATGAGAATAGGTTGAGAGTTCTCGGCCTTTTCTCGTTGGAACGGCGAAGGATGAGGGGTGACTTGATAGAGGTTTATAAGATGATCAGAGGAATAGATAGAGTAGACAGTCAGAAACTTTTTCCCCCGGGTACAACAGTGTGTTACAAGGGGACATAAATTTAAGGTGAAGGGTGGAAGGTATAGGGGAGATGTCAGGGGTGGGTTCTTTACCCAGAGAGTGGTGGGGGCATGGAATGCGCTGCCCGTGGGAGTGGTAGAGTCAGAATCATTGGCGACCTTTAAGCAGCATTTGGATGGGTACATGGATGGGTGCTTAATCTAGGTTAGACGTTCGGCACAACATCATGGGCCGAAGGGCCTGTTCTGTCCTGTATTGTTCTATGTTCTATGCATTTGGTATGCTTTCCTTTATTGGTCAGAGTATTGAGTACAGGAGTTGGGAGGTCATGTTGTGGCTGTGCAGGACATTGATATAGCCACTGTTGGAATATTGCATGCAATTCTGGTCTCCCTTCCTATAGGAACAATGTTGTGAAACTTGAAAGGGTTCAGAAGATTTACGAGGATGTTGCCAGGGTTGGAGGATTTGATCTCTCGGGAGAGAGTGAATAGGCTCGGCTTGTTTTTCCTGGAGTGTTGGAGGCGGAGGGGTGACCTTATAGAGGTTTATAAAATTATGAGGGGCATGGATAGAATAAATCAACAAAGTCTTTTCCCTGGGGTCAGGGAGTCCAGAACTTGACAGCATAGGTGTAGTGTGAGGGGGGAAAAGATATAAAAAAGACCTAAGAGGCAACTTTTTCATGCAGAGGGTGGTACGTGTATGGAATGAGCTGCCAGAGGAAGTGGTGGAGGCTGGTACAATTGCAACATTTAAAAGGCATCTGGATGGGTACATGAATAGGAGGGCTGTGGAGGAACATGGGCCAGGTGCTGGCTGGTGGAACTAGATTGGGTTGGGATATCTGGTCTGCATGGACAAATTGGACTGAAGGATCTGTTTCCATGCTGTACATCTCTGTGACTCTTCAGCTATTGTTACTCCACACTCCAATACTCTCCTTAAACCCCTTCACATTTAAAATTTTCCTTTCCTTCATGATTCTTAAAATCCAAGCCAGTTTCCAACCCAACAAATATTGCCACTCTGTCAGTGATCCATTTTTACCAATACCATCTTTGAAGTGCACTGAAAGGTTAGTGTCAAGACACTATTTATATGCAATGCAATCATTGTGTTGGTTAGCTGTTAAAATAGTTGAATTAAACTGCATTGTCAACATTAAAAGATTCAAAAGACTTGCATCGTATTGCATCCATCACAACTGCAGAACATCCAAAAGTACTTCAGTCACGGCAATCATTACCTTCCTATTTGGTTGTCATAGAGATAAGCGCAGAGAGAAGCTAATTTAAGACCACTTCCTGAGGGAGGATTCTGTATACAGGTAGCTACTTGCAAATATCAACACTGTCCTGGGCAAGAAACTGAGTTTGCACAAAAAATCTATTAGGAAATTAGTCATCTTACTAAAATTACTGAGGAGCAAGTCAGAAGTGAAACATTTGGAAAACACAATGTTTTCAAACACTTCAAACATCAAATATTGACATCTAATATCAATGCATTGCAAAATAAATGCAACAAACCAATCTGTAGTTTTTAATCATTTCCCCCCTTCATTCACCTTCAAGACAAAAAAAAATCCATATTAATCACATTTTATTTTTTATTTCCATTACTGGAATTCTGAAACACAATAACTGGCTTAACCAGAAATATGTCAATACAATACAGGTGGACAAAGTGAGGACTGCAGATGCTGGAGATCAGAGCTGAAAAATGTGTGGCTAGAATCCTGAAGAAGGGCTTATGCCCGAACTGTTGATTCTCCTGCTCCTTGGATGCTGCCTGACCTGCTGCGCTTTTCCAGCAACACATTTTTCAGCTCAATACAGGTGGACAAAATATGTGCTCAAATATTAAAAATCTACTTCTGTAAGTTAAGATCTATTTAAATTTAGTACTAGATCATAAGGTTTTATAATTAGATTGGATTACTTAGTGTGGAAACAGGCCCTTCGGCCCAACAAGTCCACACTGACTCTCCGAAGAGCAACCCACCCAGACCCATTCCCCTACATTACGGGCTATTTAGCAATGCCAATTCACCTAACCTCTTTGAACTGTGGGAGGAAACCGGAGCACCCGGAGGAAACCCATGCAGACACAGGGAGAATGTGCAAACTCCACACAGACAGTTGTGTTACCAGTCCTTGAATCAATTCCTTCTGTATTTACTTTGATTAACTGTTCTCTGCTTCTGGTAAACACTGACCAAGTTATACATGCTGTTTAGTTCCAGCTTCTGAGAAACTGGTGGGTCCACCTTCTTGCCGTAGAAATGATTTGTTAGTACGATGAAATAGTGACTTTCAGCTACTTCATAGTGGTATACTATTACGAATTACACTACACAATAGCAATAGAGTTGAGTATTGGCCAGACGAGGTCAGGGTAACTGGCATCCTTTCCTGCATGTTGAGCATTATTTTTAAAGATTTATTTTAAAAGTTAGATAGCTGGTGTATTATTTTGATGCTAGGACACCAATAGACAGACTTATTGGATTTAAAGTCACACCTTGCGATGCTGATTCAATTTCTAGGTTTTGTCGAGGACCATAATCATTCTATTGTTGATTTAAAGTGTGAATCTAATTTTGCAGGAGGAAAACCAGCATCACGTGCAAAACTGCACACATTATGGGCTTTAAAGTGATTTGAAGCTTCAATTTCTCAATCTCCTTCACACAGTTTGTACATATTCCCTCACTAACTACTATCTACATATGTTTTCACTTAGTGACCAGGAAGGGTCTGCCTCTGCCAGTGGTAATGCTGCTGAGGGCAGCATAATCTCTGGAAATATTGGTTAAACTCACTTCTTGGAGCTAGATTTTTTCACAATATAATTAAAGATGAAGGAAGTCAATTGGCTGATTTTAATTCATCCGCCCAGAGAGATTCTAAATTCCCATCAGTTCAGCAGCTAATTGTTAATAAAGAGATTTCAGTGTTTTCATCTCCATTGTTCTTTCTGGAAGGTTATTCTATATGTGTATCAGTTTGAGTGAATGATTTCATGCTTTTGGTTCAAATTTTGCTTTATGAACCAATGTTGCCTGTTACTTTCTTGCATTTTCATTTTAAATAATATTTTAGATTTAACACTTGCATTCCCTTTACTAACCTATACAAATTCTGCCTTTGTTGATGATTGCATTCGAAATGTGACTTATACCCAATGTTGAAAGGAAAGACTGCAAATTAATTCACAAAATGTTTTTTTCCAACACAAGTATACTGATACTTAAGAATTCCTATAATGCACAAATTATATGAAGTTCAACACAGAAAGAAGTTGGTGATTTTCAAACTTTATTTCCATTAAAATACAGACTTACAGTCTAATTCATTGCTTTCAGGTGTCATATTTGCAAAAATAGTTCTATTATAGACAAAAACTAAATGTTTTGCATTTTGGTCAAGAGCAATCAATTTTCTGCTTCAGTCTTAATACATAAACATTACAGAAATATCAGATATACAGAAAGTGATGGAAAGGTAAATGTCAAGCACAACAGAAAGGAAAACAGCACTAATTGCAAATGGAGTCATAGTCCAATTTTTATTCTTATAACCTGCTGAGCCAGTCATTTATAGCAAGTAACAAGAGTCAAACAATAATGAGGAATAAGGCTATGCCAACGTGTAACCTATGCTAAAAGTATTATAGTGTTGTATGTTACTCTCAGTACCGAGCTAGTTAGGCAGATAAAAGGATAGTACAAACAAGCAAAAAGCTAACTTGCTGCATGTAGGAAATACTTTTAAAACTGGATACTAACTTTACCCAATAGAATATTCAAAATTTTCTGCCACTGACACATTTGAAGCAACATTCACCCTATAATATCTTGCTTAAAACAAATAAAAAGCAGTCGGAAAATTAGCCCCATTATCATCAACAGGATCAAAACAAGCATACAAAATACTGCAGGAACCAATACATACATTGGTGGCAGAGTGGAGAAATCTTCTTTTTGATCACGACAAAATGTTTCATTCCCTGCTCAAAAGAAAAATTCTGTACATTTCAGTTGAAAGAATCATCACTGGGGATATGGTCTTTATGCATCTGGTGTGATGACTGTCAATTTTGATGTGGCCAATGTTTATGTCAAAAAGTCAGAATCACAAAGCTATACAGTATTAATGCTGACTGTAGTATGGAAACAATGGCTCAGTGTCATTTACAGCACACACAATGAAAAGATGTGGCATGAGAACTGCACTGGTGAAGTGAGGCAGGGAGCAAACTTTTCTGTAAACACAACTTACTTGGTTGCCCTTCTGAAAAAAAAATACCAAGCACGTACAAGTATCCAGGCATGCCCAGGTATACTGAAGTCATGATGTTTTTCTTTAAGGAAAACATACCGAAAAACTTAGTCAATCAGATTTGTCCTTTTTTTTGGGTGTAAAAGGAACCTTGCTGGCAACAGCCGAGCCCACAGCGCTGACTCCACCGGTCACTGCGGACACACTTCCCTTCACCAAGCCAGCACCCGCTACTGGCATAGTGGTTACTGCTGTTTTGGTCAGTTCCAGACTTTTGCTTCCAACCCAAGCCACTCCTCCAAGTGTTGCACCTACCGCTCCCTTCGTGATACTGTAAAGTCCACCAGTCACTTTCCAGATCATTCCTGGCTCTTGTATGCCAAGATCCTTTTTGGGTTCTATGGAAAATGATTTAAAAATATGATTACTATAAATAAGAGCAGACAGCATTGAAAGAACATTCATAATATATTCATTCCTAGACCTTAACCTATGAATAAAGAAAATGAAAAGTAAAGTGCAATGAAATACACTTAAGCTTATCACACAACAGCACTAGTCATAACTGTCACCTGACTTGCCCTTCCAAAAATTTCTTCCAAGTTTTAAATCAGTTACTTTAATTAATCCAGGACAATACAAGGATGACACTGAGTGCACAGATTCAAATCAATATTTATATCCAAGACAGGCAAGAATACCCAACTTATCAAACTGGATGTTTTGCATGCAGTTGCAATTCACACCCCTGATTTAAGCACAGATTATGAAAAAAGTCTCAGACACACAATTAAAATTATACAATAATATTACCGTTGATGACTGTTCTCATCTCAAAGAAACAACCTACCATGTAGTTGATAAATAATTACTGATGCAAATTATTAAGATCACCCATTTACAATCTTATAAAAACCTGAAAAAGGCAATTGTCTTCTATAATTCAAAGACAATGGTGTAGTGCTAATGTCACTAGACAAGTAGTCTAGAATCCTGAGCTGTAATATTTCACTTTGTAAATAAATAAGACTGAGTGAAAATTAGCTATCATGTGCTTCTTCACCAACTGGCTTTCAGGAATATAACATGGTAGAAGCAGAATAACAGTGTTTCAAAAAGCAATTGAATAACTATTGAGTTAGAAACAACTGACAGGACAATGGGAACAAGGTGACAAGTTGGACCAGCTAACAGGTCAAACAGTCTCCTTTACTGACAATCACCTTATGGCTTTCTGCGACATGCTCTTGACGGTTTTAAAATCCTTCATACATTTAAGTGTGCAGCATTTATTTTTGTCAATTATTTATCATCTATTTCAATAAATTGGATGAGAATGATTGCTAAAATTTATAGATGAAACAAAGATAGGCAGGAAAGAAAGTTAAGAGGTGGACATACAGAGTCCAAATAAAGGCAAGTTAAGTGAGTGGGCAAAAAACTGGCAGATACAATACAATGTGGGATCTTGTGAAAATGTTAATTTCGGCAGGAAGAATAGCAAAGCAGACGGAACTTGAGGTACAGATGGATATGGTTGCACCAGTACATGAATCATCCACATTCATCCGTAGGTACAAGTGATTAGTAAAATAAACAGAAGGTTTTTAATTTATTGAAAGAGGAATGGAATAAATATAAAAGTAGAGAAGTGATCTTACAGTCGTTCAAGGCCTTAGTAAGACCATATTCAGTCTGGAGTGATCTTATTGAAATATGTACAACCCTGAAGGACTTGACATGGTGGGTGCAGGAAGCACACTTACACTTTAGGACAAGGTTAGAACTGTGACTCAAGTTTTGACAGTGCAAACTCTCTTTTTCCCCACACTGTAGTTGATTGTCCAGGAGCACAGATGAAATTTGGAAAAGGCAGCATCACTCATGTCCCATAATTTCGTAGTTTAATATGTGTTTCTGTCAATTTAGTGGTCCCAATATATCAAGCTTAGTATAAAATAGCTGCCATTTCTCTTGCACCAGAAGCACTGACTTCAAACAAATGTGTACAAATATTGATATTTTCATGAACTTATAGCAATAATAAAACTAAATCAAACTGTTCAAAGTCCCTCAGATTATTTAGTCAGTTACAAATTCAGTACTTTCATTCAGCCACTGTAATAGTCAACTGGCAATGACAAACACAGCTTGCTTAAATCGGAGTGATTTTTGCAATCAAAGCACTGTTCATATAATGGGCTTGTACGTGGATAGCACCTATTATGGTTTCCACATTTCTTAAAGATCTTCAGTGATTAGTTTTTTTTTATTGCTGCGCATGTACCAATTGGCTGCAATGTGATAATGGCCAGATAATCTGCTTTAGTGATGTTGGCCAAGAAATGAATATTGTCCAGACCTTGCAAGATACGGAGAATCCTCTATTGATATAATGCCACAATGCCATAGACTTGGAGATATTTTATAACTGAAGAGCACAAGGTGGTTTTATGGGG
Source organism: Chiloscyllium punctatum (assembly GCF_047496795.1). Lineage (NCBI taxonomy): Eukaryota > Metazoa > Chordata > Chondrichthyes > Orectolobiformes > Hemiscylliidae > Chiloscyllium > Chiloscyllium punctatum. The sequence goes on from NC_092760.1 coordinate 71,124,958, forward strand.
AAAGACTAAGCATCTGCTCATTGCAACCAGTATCAGTAAATATAACTCTGTTGCTGTAAGGAGCAAATCTGTTCCAGTTGTACTCTAAACAGAAAGCAATAAACATCAGAAATCTTTCTTCAAGTCTCAAGTTGGTAATCTTCATTCCACATACTCCCTTCGACCACAGCATAAGTGTGCCTGCATCAGATAAAATGCTACAGTGAAAGGTGACTTAGCACTACCTTCCAAGGGTAATTAGGAATGAGCATTAAATGCTGGCCTTCCTCAACCCCAAGAAATAACAAAGAAGGGTACGCATAAATAATACCATGGAAATCCTAATGACAAAGGATAATAAATAAGACCTTACAAATCGGTCAAAACTGAGAGGGTGTCAGTAAACAGAGTTCAAATGATCAATTCTGAAGAATTATGTTGAATTACAATGTGAAGATTTCATAACATTTGAAAGCCACATCAAGACATTTGTAAGACATCAATTCTTACCAAATCTAACCATAAGATTATCAATAACCATCACACTCAATATGTTTTGCAGGTATTATCATTTCACGGCCATTTACTATTTTCTGCATTGCACATCTATCAGAATTCTGTCAAACGGCATATATTATCACAGTATCATATCAATTTTACCACAAGTCGATCTTACAGTTGGACTTGCACTTCTGAAAAGATGCTGTTAATTATGTTATTATGACAAATGCTGATCGTATAATTCAGATTATGGCATCAGTTAGCCTCTACGTTCAGCGCTCAGTATTAAAAGGTGCTTTGATTGCACTGCTCTTTCTAGTGTATTGCTTTAACAATACTATGTTCAGAGTTAATTTTTCAAGTGCATGAAGAAAAATCTGAATTTAGAAATTCAATAGCATGCTTTCATAAAATAGACCCATTAAGGCAATATCTGAAAATTGTTACTGTAAGGTATATTTGAGAACTTAATAAACCGACAGAGCAATATCTTCAAATCAGAATATTAAATGTCAGTAGCAGCTAATTACAACAGTGGGCCTTCAATTTTTCCATATTGAGCTCATCGAACTGGATGTGAAATACACTTGTGACCACCTCTTTAATCAACGTCCTATCCCCAAATGAGTCACATTTGCAATAAAATAAACTACAAATATCTAAGTATATGGGTTAATATCAGAGTTAATGGTGTGTGCATGGCACTGAAGTGTCCAAAGATTCATGAGCAAGGGCGAAAGAAGAATAGAAATCAAGGTAATTTTTGAGGGCTGGGAAGGGTTTTAAAAGCAAGTTTCTTTAAGAAAAAGGAATTTTGAAGGTAAGAGTGCTAATAGAAAAGGCAACCCAATTCTGCGGGCATTATTGAATAGTGCCATCATTTCATTAAGTGAACCAGTCAGCTGCATTTTTTTGAAGGTAATAAAATGATTAACAAGTAAAAATACATTTTTTGGGGAACAGACAACATAAGCACACAGAGTGCAAGACTCTCGACTCCTCCACCACCTCCTCCTCCCCAACCGAAAAGATTCCTTCATGACCATCACCTTTAACTGGTCTTTTCACACTGATGAAAGTAACCAAGAACACGAGAAACTTACTTTCTTTCGAACATCCCAAATAAACTACAGTCTTGATAGTTTACTGGACACTGTTGAAGCAACTAGAAGACAGTGAGGTCTGCAGAAGCTGGAGATCAGAGTTGAGTGTGTGTTGCTGGAAAAGCACGTCAGGCAGCATCCGAGGAGCAGGAGAATCAATGTTTCAGGCAAAAGCCCTTCAGCCTGATGAAGGGTTCCAGCCTGAAACGTCAATTCTCCTGCTCCTCGGATGCTGCCTGATCTGCTGTGCTTTTCCAGCAACACACTCTCAATTATTGAAGCAACTCTGATCAAGAGGGTAATATTTTGCAAGTTGTGAACATTTGGTTCTATTTCCCCTCTGTTGGGGAAATGTAATAATTTACAGGTCAGTCTGCAATAACACACATTTTGTTAACACGAATTCGCTATAACACGATTGACGAATTGGGGACCGTTTCTAAAACGCAAACTTTTAAAGTGTGTACATCAACACTTTAAGTATTGTTTCTAAAGTGCCATTCTTTTATAGCCTGGGGTTGCACAACAAGGCCACCATCATATGATTGAACTACAGATGGTTCTATAGGGATTCACATTTTGCTCTCTTCATTGGAATAAACAACAAATGTGACAATGAGGATGAGATAGAATTTTTCCTTACATTTCATTTGTAAAAAGGATTGAACAACATTACGACAAAAGTTTGAAGCCCCTCATGATCTTGAAGGAGGCTTGAAAGATTGTTCCATAAGCAGTACGTATTAGTTCAGGACACTGAATCAGCATGGTACAAAATTGGAAAAAAAAGATTGCTGAAGGCATATTTGGGACAATGGGAAATCTAAACTGACCATCGAGGACTGTTGTAATTATGGTAAATGGTTAAAAATCTGGCTGAAAATAAATAAAATAGATGACCATAGATAGTGGAAGGTATGCAGTTTGTGTATTTTAATAGCATTTATTTTGGAACTTTGGATTTTGAACAGGTGGCATAAGGTTTCTGAGAGTCTCAAGAGATTTAATGATTAACTTGTAATTAAGCACCAATGCATAAATTCAATTTTTGAGACATATTCATAGAAAGCAAAGTCAATACGCTGACAGAGACCATAGCTGAGGAAATGGTTGAAAGGAAGTTGCAGATTGCATGTTCTTTTTCTCGGTCGGCAGGGGTGATCCATCAGATTTCACTGAGAACCAGGCCATGGCTGCCAAAACTCCAGATTTAATCAGAAATTCAGGTGCTACCTGCTACAGGATGGATGTTGTGGAACTTAAAAAGGGTTCAGACACGATTTATAAGAATGTTACCAGGGTTGAGGGTTTGAGTTATAGAACGAGAGTAAATAAGCACAGCCTATTTTCCCTGGAGCATTAGAGGCTGAAGGGTGACCTCACAAAGGTTTATAAAATCATGAAGGATATGGATAAGGTAAATGGACAAAGTCTTTTCCCTGGGGTGGGAGAGTCCAAAATTGGAGGACATAGGTTTAAGGTCAGAGGTGAAAGATTTAGAAAAAAACCTCAGGGGCAACCTTTTTACACGGAGGAAGTATGTGTGTACGCAAGCAATGAGCTACCAGAGGAAGTGGTGGAGGCTGGCAAAATTACAACATTTAAAAGGCATCTGGATGGGCACTTGAATAGGAAAGGTTTAGAGGGCTATAGGCCAAATGCTGGCAAATGGGACTAGATTTATTTGGGATATCTGGTCGGCATGGACAAGTTGGACCGGTGGGTCTGCTTCCATACTGTATCTCTCTATGTCTCCACCATTGTATTAGTTGGAGACTCCCCTCAGCAATGTGTCTATTTCCAGCTCATATATGTGGGCAAGTGTCATATCCAGATGGTCTGCAAGAACAGAGAAATTGGTCATGGTAAAGTTCAGGTTGCTGTCAAATACTAGGTTTCCACTGTGGCAGATCTAAAGCTGTTTCAGGAGTCTGAAAAATCTTGAATGCTCACATGATCGATTTTATAATCGAAGTTGGAACAAGACGACTAAGATTTGTATTCATTTTGTGCTAAAAAGATGAATGGAAGAAAGCTGAAAATAAAACAAGCACCACAAAATAAATGAAAGTTGGAGATAAACAAATTACTTCGATTGTTGAAACAGAGCAACAGCTGTTATGTTAACTCCAAACGTGGGTGCAAACAATCCACCAGTCACATTGCCATTTGTGAAACTAGTGTGAAACTGATGAGCTAGACCAATAACACTGTTCCAATGTTAGGTCATTATTGAGAGAGTGGAATAAGATGAAGCCTCCTATTATTTCTTAGTAGTGGGCAGGGTGGAGGGGGGGGGGATCTCCCCAGCAGGAAGGAATTGGCTACAAAAATACGGTTCAACTGGTTCTGAAGGGTCACTGAACCTAGAATGTTGAGCTTGCTTTCACTCCAGAGACTGACAGACCTGCTGAGTTCCTCCAGCAATTTTTATTTCAGATTTATAGTATCCACAGTTCTTTATTTTGTCGCTCACCTGGCCTGATTATGTCCACTTTAGATCAGTACAAGAGTGTCTGTCACGAACAAAAATGACAAAATAGCACAAAGTCATCTTTAAGCAAGGAGTCTAAAACCATTAAATCAGGTATCGCAATGCTGAAGACAAGGTAAAGGACAATGCACAGGTGACATTTTGCAATGCAAAGCCATTCTTTTACACGCAGTTAGAAGTAAACAACTGGACAGAATGGAAAGAACAGGGCAATTAGGGGAGTCCAAAACTAGAGGCACAGGTTTAAGGCGAGAGGGAAAAGATTTAAAAGGGACTTGAGGGGCAACTTGTTCACACAGAAGGTGCTACATACATGGAAAAAGCTTCCAGAGGAAGTGGTAGATGCAGTACAGTTACAACATTGAAAAAGACATTTGGACAGCTGCACGGTTAGGAAAGATTTAGGGATATGGGCTAAATGCAGGCAAATGGGACTAGTTCAGTTTAGGATATCTGGTCAACATGGATAGGTTTGGCCAAAGGACCTATTTCCTTGCTGTGTCACTCTAATTAATATTGAAGTGCAGTCAATGGACTTTATGGATCAGTGAATAGATTTATCAAATCTGTTTTTCTTTATTCAAAACCATCTACAAATTAAAAATCATTTCCTTTTCACAAAGCTCTGTTGTCTCTGCTTGATCAGATTATGATTGTTTTTTTTTAAGAATCATTACATGAACTTTAGTAATGGAGCATCCAAGGAGCAGGAGAATTGACATTTCAGGCATAAGCCCTTCATCAGGACTTTTGCCCCAAACATCGATTCTTCTGCTCCTCGAATGCTGCCTGACCAGCTGTGCTTTTCCAGCAACACACTCTTCGACTCTGGCCTCCAGCATCTGCACTGTTCACTTTCTCCTGAGTAATGGATTGCAACCATGTGTTTCGGTTGTGATTAAAGTACTGTAAAAAAGTAAGCAGCTCACTCTGTTGAACTGGTGTTGTTGATTTGGTTGTCCATGAAACTGTGCACAAGTGCCATTTTACATTTTCACATATGAGCTCTTGTTTAAAGTGGAGAGGGTGTGCAGCATAGAAGATCTGAGCATTTTGCTGCATGTCCCCTACGTTCAGGTGAGATGCAAGTAAAATTCAACAATGGCTGCTTGCTCAATATAGTTACATGGTGCTGAAATCAATGCATTTGTGTGTACACAACAGGTCACACAATTAAAATAAGCCCTTCAATTAATTATTATTCAATGGCACTAAGAGGATTAAATCAAAGTTTGTTGATACCAAATTTGGGTAATGGAAAACCATACAAGGAATTTTACAAAGATATAAATTAACAGTGGATAGACAGGTGACAATTATGGTTTACCAATACAAAGAAATGCAAAGCATCACATTTTGGCAGAAAAGAAATAAAACAGAGTACCCTCCAAATATCAAGATTTGGACCTTTTGAAGTGGTAGTACTGGCTGCATAATCAAGGATGTGGGTTTTTTGGATTGTAGATTCTTTCAGGCAATAAATGAGGAGGAAAGAATAAACTGAAATAAAAATCCTCAATTTGTTGTGCGTGATTTAAACCATCTTTGGGAATGTACAATCACTGGACTATTGCTTGGTAGTACTGGATTGGTTAGGTTACTTTTGGAATGCTGCATTCAATTCTGGTCTCCTTCCTAGCAGAAGGATGTTGTGAAACTTGAAAGGGTTCAGAGAAGATTTACAAGGGTGTTGCCAGGGTTGGAGGATTTGACTATAGCGAGATGTTGAATAGGCTGGGGCTGTTTTTCCAGGAGCGTCAGAGCCCGAGGGGTGACCTTGTAGAGGTTTATAAAACCATGAGGGGCATGAATAAGGTGAATAAGACAAGGTCTTTTCCCTGAAGTGGAGGACTCCAGAGGGCATAAGATTAAGGTAAGAGGGGAAAGATATATAAGAGACCAAAAGGCAACTTTTTCATGCAGAGAGTGGTACGTGTATGAATAAGCTGCCAGAGGAAGTGGAAGAGGCTGGTACAATTGCAACATTTAAAAGGCATCTGAATGGGTAAAGAAATTGAGCGTTTGGTTAAGAAAACAAAGGAAGCATATGTCAGGTATAGACAGGATAGATTGAGTCAATCCTTATAAGAGTATAAAGGCAGTAAGAGTATACTTAAGAGGGAAATCAGGAGGGCAAAAAGGGGACATGAGATAGCTTTGGCAAATAGAGTTAAGGAGAATCCAAAGGGTTTTTACAAATACATTAAGGACAAAAGGATAACCCGGGAGGGAATTGGGCCCCTCAAAGATCAGCAAGGCGACCTTTGTGTGGAGCTGCAGGAGATGGGGGCAATATTAAACAAGTATTTTTCATCAGCGTTTACTGTGGAAAAGGACATGGAAGATATAGAATGTTGGGAAATAGACGGTGACCTCTTTAAAAATGTCCATATTACAGAAGAGGAAGTGCTGGATGTCTTGAAACACATAAAAGTGGATAAATCCCCAGGACCTGATCAGGTGTACCCTAGAACTATGGGAAGCTAGAGAAGTGATTGTTGTGCCCCTTGCCGAGATATTTGTATCACTGATAGTCACAAGTGAGGTGGAGGTTGGCTAATGTGGTACCACTCTTTAGGAAAGGTGTTAAGGATAAGCCAGGGAACTATTGGCCAGTGGCAAGTTGTTGGAGAGAATCCTGAGGGACAGAATGTACATGTATTTGGAAAGGCAAGGACTGATTCGGGATAGTCAACATGGCTTTGTGTGTGGGAAATCACATTTCACAAACTTGATTGAGTTTTTTTGAAGCAACAAAGAGAATTGAAGAAGAGAGTGGTAGTGAGATCTATATGGACTTCAGTAAGGCATTCGACAAGGTTCCTGGGGAAGACTGGTTAGCAAAGTTACATTTCATGGAATACAGGGAGAACTAGCAGATGGCGTTTAATTCAGATAAATGCGAGGTGTTGCACTTTGGGAAAGCAAATCTTAGCAGGACTTATAAATTTAAATGGTAAGGTCCGAAGAAGTGCTGGTAAACAAAGAGACCTTGGATTGCAGGTTCATAGGAGCTTTAAAGTGGAGTTGCAGGTAGATAGGATAGTGAAGGCAGCGTTTGGTATGTTTTCCTTTATTGGTCAGAGTATTGAGAAAAGGAGTTGGGAGGCCATGTTGCGGCTGGTTAGGACGTTGGTTTGGCCACTTTTGGAATATTGTGTGCAATTTTCGTCTCCTTCCTATTGGAAAGGATGTTGCGAAACTTGAAAGGTTCAGAAAAGATTTACAAGGATGTTGCTAGGGTTGGAGGATTTGAGGTACAGGGAGAGGTTCAATAGGCTGGGGCTGTTTTCCCTGGAGCGTCGGAGGCTGAGGGGTGACCTTGTAGAGGTTTATAAAATCATGAGGGGCATGGATAGGATAAATGGACAAAGTCTTTTCCCTGGGGTGGGGGAGTCCAGAACTAGAGGGCATAGATTTAGGGTGAGAGGGTAAAGATATAAAAGAGACCTGAGGGGCAACTTTTTCATGCAGAGGGTGGTGCGTGTATGGAATGAGCTGCCAGCTGAAGTGGAGAAGGCTGATACAATTGCAACATTTAAAAAGCACCTGGGTGGGTACATGAATAGGAAGGGTTTGGTGGGATATGGGTGGGGTGCTGGCAAATGGGACTGGATTGGGTTGGGATATCTGGTCGGCATGGACAAGTTGGACTGAAGAGTCTTTTTCCGTGCTGTACATTTCTCTGACTCTATAACTTAATCTGAACTAACAACATCTTTTTACCATCAGTACACAATCAGTTAGGACTACAGTCACTCAAATTTAGTGGGGGGGCTCATGGAAATCTATAAACTTCGAACAGGACTAGACATGGTAAAGAGGAAGGATATTCCTGCTGACTGGGAAGTGCAAACAAAGGGTCACAGTGCAAAGATCTGAGATGACAAGCGATTTCTTCATCCAAAGGATGGTGAGGCTGTGAACACTGCCATCCAAACATTGGCAGCCAAAACACTGAACATTTCAAGGAAGAGTAAGACATAATTTTTAAGGCTAAAGGAATCAAAGGATATGGGGAGAAAGCATGAACAGGGCATGGAGTTGGATGATCAGCCATCATCATATTGCCAGGTTAAAGTCCAACAAGTTTATTTGGAAGCACGAGCTTTCAAAATTAACCTGTTGGACTATAATATGGTATTGTGTGAATTTTGTCCATGCCAGTCCAACACTGGCTCCTCCAAATCATGATCATATTGAATAGTGGAGAAGGCTCAAAAAGGGGCAAATGGCTTATGAATGTTCTTATTTTCTGTTTCCAATAGCTCCAAGTGTACTCTAAGGATGTATTTTTGATCTTGTCCTACTTCACATTAACATTTGGCATCTCAGTGGGATCGACCAGAAGTAGAAGAGGAGTTTTCCCATAAACATCCAGGGAAATCGTTACTTGGGGACTCTGTTGCCCAAAACTCCATTCAATATATGTTGACTTGATTCCTCTCCCTGGTTACAGTCTCAGGTTAAGCCAGTTTGTTTGCAACTTCGGTATCTCACTTGTCCTCTTAATGAGCATCCAAACTCACTCGTGCCTTAAACATAATTCATTTCTAGGCCCCTAACATTGCCCCCTCTTCGCCTTTTTCTCAGTTCAGCTGCTGCTGAAGCCTGCACTCATGCCTCTTTCCCTCTAGGCTTAGCTATTGTCATACATTATGTTCATTTTGTTTTAACATGAACCAATTTTGTATTACCAAATTTCAAGTGCATCTGTCCTTTCGCCTTCAACACTCAAGGCCCCAAATACAACTACTTCACGAAAAACTGACTTACATGCACTTTTTTTCAATTTGCAACACAGTATTTGCTGCTAACAATGTGATCTCTTCAGTGTAGGGGAGACGAAGTATGACTGGACAATGGCTTTGCGAACACTGTTCAGTCTGCAAGCCTGACCCTGATTTGAATGATGGCAAGCACTACCCATCATTTTAGTTTTACAGCCCCCTCCTACATTGCTGTCCTTATTCTTCTGCACTGTCCTAATGAAACTCAACAAAAGCTCATGGAATCCCATCCTGTACTCAAAACATTGGAGAGCTTTCTGGAAGCAATACTGAGTTCAAAAATTGGGTGCTCATAACCACTGGACACATTTTTCCAGGCAAAAGTTATTTGTAATATTTTTGAGTCTGTCCCGGCCCCATTATCATCCATTTTATGTTCTCTCCTGCCTTTTATTTTAAAACATTGACATCTCTAACTTTCTGCAATTACGATATGTCAACCTATTTCGCTTTTCACAGATTTTGCCAGACTTGCTGAAGATTTCCAACACTTTCACGCTTTCAGATTTCCAACATCTACGAGTTCATTATTTGCATCACGGATAAAAATAAGTGTGAAGCAACTTTCTCAAAATAACGCCAACCTCAAAATTAAGTCTATTTGCTTGTGATTTGAAATGATCGTTTGGACCACTGATTTAATGGTTTGAACTTACTTTCAGTACTATATTACCTCAAGGTTTTACACTTGCTTTTAATTTAGTAGAATTTGCATTTTTAGCTGATGGCACATAATAAACCTAATTTCTCTGCAGAGGAAGCGCCAGTATGGACGAGACCAAAGCACTCCAAATATATCAAGTTAACCTCAACCCCAACTTTTTATTTTTAAAGTCAAATGTACGGCGTTCTGTTTTGGATGCAATTTGATTGGTCAAATTACCAGGCTTGAAACAAAATCCACTTTATTCTTACCCTCTAGTTAAGATAGCAACAAAAGTGACTTGCATTGACTCTTCTATTGGAAACCTTCACAGACTGATAGATTATTTAAATACTAAATGGCAACTGTCCCAATATAGTAACATCTCATTAACACAACCTTTTCAAAGGCAAATTCAGTAAAATAGATGATCTCACATGCAATTCTTCAGTCCAGGAGGAAAGAACGTCAGAAAAAAATTCTGAGAGAACACGAACTCAAGTATATTTTACTGCAGCAGGGAGAGATGTATAGCAACTTTTAAACCCCAACAGCTACTGAAAGTTAAACCGAAATCCTGGTTCTGTGGGAGCTTGCCCCCCACCTTTTCTTGCTATTTCTAAACCACCTCCTGCTGCTTCTATTGTTCTAACTTTTTAAAAAACCCAAGGCCTAACAAGCTGTTTACTGGCTTGGAAGAGACCACTCGGGACCTCTGTACTGAGCTCTCGATTAAAAAAAGGACAAAATGCACCTCTTAAAGCCATGGTATTACTACAGTGGGTCAACCAGCTCCAATACTGCACAATTCATTTAGTTTCCTTTTGCTATTTAATTACCTTTTCCAAGCTTGCAAGAAAACACAGATACAAAGTGAAAATGGATGAAAAACACAAATACTGCTCCTGTTTTCCTGCTTGAAATTGTTAAAATGTGAAGGACATTGAGTAATCGTAAGTAGAAATGACTTGTTGCTGGCTATGCTTCATAGTAGATCTCTATTTTGCAACTGTGCTTCCCATAGTAAAATGCAAAGAAATCACTAACACAGAAATTCAGACGGCAATTAAAGTTAACTATTTTTTCGAGTGTTTGTACAAAATTTACCCAATCTTTGTTTGGTGAAAGCACAGCCATGGAGAAATCTTTCAACTTTAATCAATGTGCTAGCACTTCAATTGCTCTTTGCAGGTCAATTTGATGGAAAATGTTAACTTCAAAGCTATTTTATCCCCCCTGAATTCAGTGACCCTAGTCAAGATGCACAATAGGATTACAAAATTTATCCTCACCATGGAAATTGAGATTGATTCCATTCTTTTAAAGAAATCAATCTTTCTCAGTCACCTGCTGAAGGGCTAACTACCTCAACAGTGTCCAAGGTTTTTATATACCAGTATCACTTCTGTTCTTGAGAAAGTTTATTACATCATTTCTGTCAGCCAGAACAAAGTGTACTTTTCACACCATTGCTGGCAGCCCCAGCAAAATGCAGGTCAATCAGGGCCAACTGAAAAATCTTCCTGTGATTGTATTCAGAGTTAGATTTGGAGAAGATCTTCTTTCCAAAAAGATACAAATAGGAAGAAGGGACATGATTGATGGATAACAGTTACAACATGTATTTCTCATGCTAGCCTTGTTAACACAATAATTTGGAAGTTAATTCATTAGGAGGCTGAGAATGAGGAGTTTGTTGCTTAATTTAAGTTACAATTAAGTAGCTCATGATAGCCAACAGCAGTGTGTGGATAATATTTACACACAGCTGGCAAGTAGCGGATAAACTTCATAGCATATAAATACTGGCCAATTACCACCTGAAGGGGATAAGAAAATCCAGCCATCTCCCACTTCTTCAATGACATTGTGGCTGCTGAGAAATGGCTGAAATCTTTGTGACAGTTTCTTTGAAAGCTATATTACGTTAAAGAATATTATCTTTCTCTTACATGGACTAACTTCATAATCTAATTGATGTTTGCCCATCACAGGAAGATAGACTAAAAGCACATCTCTCCCTTTAATGGATAACAAGATTAGAATCTTTTATGATGTTTACAGTTCACTATCCTGCAAAAACTTATCTTGTGGACTTATTTCCAACAATTGCTTGCTGGGTAGGGGACCTGCCAGACATGACATCTGATCTTAGTGGCAGTACTTAAGGGTACAAATCCTCCATAACATCTTCCTAGCCAAACATGAAGATTGAGGGTATTTGACTTTAAATACAGGCACAAGATATTTGCATGTAAAATGCAAACGCATCTATGCAACAATTAGAACATCGAACAATACAGTGCAGAACAGGCCCTTTGGCCCTCGATGTTGCACCGACCTGTGAACTATCCTCAGCTCGTCCCCCAACACTATCTCAAAATCATCCATATGTTTATCTAAGGATTGTTTAAATCTCCCTAATGTGGCTGAGTTGACTACATTAGCAGGTAGTGCATTCCACTCTCTGCGTAAAGAACCTGCCTCTGACATCTGTCTTAAATCTATCACCCCTCAATTTGTAGTTATGCCCCCTTGTACATGCTGAAGTAATCATCCTAGGAAAAAGACTTTCACTGTATACCCTATCTAATCCTCTGATCACCTTGTATGTCTCTATCAAATCCCTTCTTCACCTTCTTGCCAATGAGAACAGGTTCAAATATCTTGGCCTTTCCTCATAAAACCTTCCCTCCAAACCAGACAACATCCTGGTAAATCTCCTCTGCACCTTTTCCACTGCTTCCACATCCTTCCCGAGATATGGGGACCAGAACTGTACACAATATTCCAAGTGTGGCCGCACTAGCATTTTGTATAGTTGCGGCATGATATTGCGGCTCCAGAACTCAATCCCTCTACAAACGAAATCTAACACACTGTATGCCTTCTTAACAGCACTATTCACCTGGGTGGCAACTTTCAGGGATCTATGTACATGGACTCCAAGGTTCCGCTGCACATCGACACTACTGTGAATTTTTCCATTGACCCAGTACTCGGCCTTCCTGTTATTTTTCCCAAAGTGCATCAGCTCACATTTAGCTGCATTGAACTCCATTTGCCACCTCTCAGCCCAATTCTGCAGTTTATCCAAGTCCCCCTGCAACCTGTAGCACTATTCCACACTGTCCACTACTCCACCGACTTTAGTGCTGTCTGCAAATTTAATAATCCATCCACCTATGCCTGCGTCTGAGCTATTTATAAAAATGACAAACAGCAGTGGTCCCAAAACAGAGCCTTGTGGCACACCACTAGTAACCGGACTCCAGGCTGAATATTTTCCATCAACCACTTCTTTCAGAAAGCCAGTTTCTAATGCAAACTGCAAACGCACCCTCAATTCCATACCTCTGCATTTTCTCCAAGAGCCTACCATATGGAACCTTATCAAAGACTTTACTGAAGTCCATGTACATCATGTCAACTGCCCTACCCTCATCTACATGTTTGGTCACCTTCTCAAAAAACTCAATGAGGTTTGTGAGATATGGCCTGCCCTTGACGAAACCATGTCGACTATCTGAAATCAAATTGTTGTTTGCTAGATGATTATAAATTTTATCGCTTATAATCCTTTCCAAAACCTTTCCTACAACAGAAGTAAGGCTCTGTTGTATAATCTTTCAGAAAAGATTTACAAGGATGTTACCAGGGTTGGAGGATTTGAGCTATAGGGAGAGGCTGAAGAGGCTGGGGCTGTTTTCCCTGGAGCGTCGGAGGCTGAGGAGTGACCTTATAAAGGTTTATAAAATTATGAGGGCCATAGGGTAAATAGGCAAAGTCTTTTCCCTGGGGTCAGGGAGTCCAGAACTAGACGGCATAGGTTTAGGGTGAGAGGGGCAAGATATAAAAGAGACCTAGGGGCAACTTTTTCACACAGAGGGTGGTACGTGTATGGAATGAGCTGCCAGAGGAAGTGGTGGAGGCTGGTACAATTGCAACATTTAAGAGGCATTTGGATGGTTATATGAATAGGAAGGGTTTGGAGGTATATGGCCCGGGAGCTGGCAGGTGGGACTAGATTGGATTGGGATACCTGGTCAGCATGGATGGGTTGGACCAAAGGATTTGTTTCCATGCTGTACATCTCTACGACTCTATGACTCTATGCAAGAAGAAGAAACAGCATTGAAAGGGACAATAAATGCCTTTATACTATAATTCAAAATCATCTCCATAATAATTGGAGATTTCAAAAAGAAGCTCTACAATAGTTAAAAATAGACAATTGTTTTGCGTTATCCTAATTTCACTGCTGTCATATGATTGCAAGACACCATAAATGATAAAATATTGGGATATTTTATCTGCTACCAAATTATTCTGGCCCCTGTCCAAACCTATGTGCACCTTTTCAGATTTCCAATATTGAAAATATTCTATTAAAAATATCAATTCGCTTTTACCTAAATATTGTTACTTCCCCGACACAAACTGTCACACATTGATGAAGAGGATAAACAATTTGTGCAGTCTACTGATTGGTGGAAAATTTGTGCAATTTTTTTGACAGTCCATTTTGTTGAAGATGTGGAAGCAGAAGGAAGGAGCGGCTCAGCCCATATTCAAGTTGGTGAATGGTCTCAGCATATTTCTAATGTTGCCATATTTCAGATATTAGAGAAATGGGGCAATGTGTTCATGTTATCCCATCTTAGCGGTTAAACCGACCTAGAAATTGAACTTCAAAAATTTAGAGAGTGTTGAAGTTTTGGCCTTTTGAGGATTAACCCCCACTTTGTCAAATATAATGCATATAGACAGTTCTCATGGGAAGTGTGTATCAGCAGTGCGATTTTGCTGTAATATCACTGAAGAGTTGTAGAACAGTATTTGAGAATACTTATTTCTTTGCAATAGTGCAATTCCAGCAGCGATCGTTTCACATGCTTCTTTCTGCGCAGGAGCTGATATCTGCACCGAAGTCTCTGTATCGTCCTGTGCATGTGCCAATGTCAGCTGCTGTCAGAGCAGGAGTGGGGTACAGTATGAGACATGGATGGGAACTATCAGAGGAGCTCCCAAAAATCAAAGAGCATTGTATTGCCCTTGCAAAAAAGGTTGACTTTGAAGTGCAAAGTAAGGATATTAAAAAACTACGTGAGCCCCACTGTGAAAACCTCTCTACAGCTGATCTACAACAGTTTGTCACTGAGGGGGAAAGTGGAAGCTGGAGATGAAAAAGGTGAAGTCCAGGAGGAAGCACCACAAAAGCTTTTCACTTCTCTCTTGTCTTCTATCCTCAGGGAAATTGAGAGGCAGTTGCAGCTCTTAAGAGGACAATGATTACAACGCAGAACACAGCAAGATAGCAGTTCATTCAATAAAATATTATCTGGCATCCTATGAACAGATTCTTCAAGGCAGAAGAAAAAAGACAAAGCAAAAACTAGATGTCTTTTTTAAAATCAATCCCAAGAAACAGTCAGAAGACAATCAACCACAGCCATCCACTTCTGTAACTACAACTGCATCTAAAGGTTGTAATGATGATGACTGCCCCTGCATTAACAATAATTTTTCAATGTAAATGTGTTAAATTTACTTTTGCTTATATATGATTTAAACCTTCATTCAGGCTGTGCTATAATTTGCGTTAACTTTTTGGGAGATTTTTGAGTGATTGTGACTGATATTTTTTGGTCTGCCACAACCCCACTTTTCCCATAGACCCCATCATTTCTATGAAGCGATTTTCTATTAAGCCACATTTCGCTGGAACGCAACTATGGCATTATAGGAGAACTACCTGTATATAGCTCAACCAATATTAGGAATGAAAATCCAGGATGTCCCAAAGTAACCACCTGAGCTGATGATTTCAGTTTGATCTTTAAAGTATCACAGCATTCAAGTAGAAATTATCGAGAGATGCAGCTGTTAGGCACTTAGTCTCCACAACATTTGGGCTTGATACATACCAGAACTTAGAAAATTCAAAAACATTCGACCAAGAACCAATTTAACAGTTCAAGACATTTTACTGTTTAATGTCTTCTGATTTAAAGATTGAAGTACATTATTTGGACCACTGCAGAGTGTACTGAGTATTGTAAATACCTGTACATTGTGTTACCAGTCCTGTAGTACCAAACACGCAAGGACCTCACTCAAAAAGCCTCGTCATTCCACTTATGCAATCAACATTCCAAAAGTTCCCATTTCTCAACTGTATATAAACTATTATCTCTATTGAATATCTGATATTGCAATTTACTTCAAGCAGTAATAAATCTTCCTTACAGGGTTAAACAGACAAAGATGCAGAAATCATGTTTTATGTAATGCTTGGTAAATTAAATAGACAAGTCAACAACTTTTTCATTATTTAACTCTTAAATAATCCACATTACAGATGTTACATGCCACTTGGCAGTATGCTGCTGATCTGGTTACCACATATTAAAGAAAATTAGCTTAGAGAGATCTGAGGAGCAAAGTCATTTTTAAAACTTGAAGATATCTCTTGTAGGAAAATACAGAAAATGTGAAATTAATTGTGCGTATTATGTAACCATTATGAAGATTTTTGACTGGAAGCATTAGAAGCTGAAAATTTTCTGTACATGTGTTTTCTCCTTTCCTCATCAGCAAACGTTTGAGTGGATCTTCATTGCCAAGCTAGGATGCTTTGGGCCTAATCTGACAAAGGATCAGTTTGGCTATCTCGATCCAGGGGGTATATGCAAAGAGTCATAAAATTTGGCACTTGCATGACTCATGCAGATTTAGAGAAGTCTGTCCGTTTGAATGATGACTGCTCATCTTTCACTGCAGCTGAGTAACTCAAAAGTCCTTCCATTCTCACTGTTCTAAGGCAGTGCTGCTTATTAATGTGCTTTGAACTGATATTTCATGAAACGAAGAGTTGGTGTCAACTGCTCTTAGAACCAACAGCATAACTACAATGTTTCTAAATTTCCCCTGAAACAGCAGCAAAGAAAATTCGGACCTTCATTGCACTGAGGTTTTAATACACCAATTGTATTCAAGTTTTTTTTTGCCACACCTGCATATGTATTAAAGATTCAAAATAATTTTTTTACGTGGAGATAAATACCTGTAATGAATTTAATTATTGTCATTGACCTTTTCATTATTCCTGCCTGATTGGATGTTGCATTTATGATGAGAAAGCTCCTGCAAGGCATGGAGTTTTAATTAATCAGATCTGTTTTGTAGATTTCTCCATCACCTTTTGTCCTTCAGAATAACTATCTTTACAACTAACACCTTTAACCTATTGACAAGAGAAGTATGGAGCATTTAATCACAAACTGGTGTTCATTCATTAAGGTCATAAGACCTCCAAAGGCATATTAGGTGAATTGTATATAAAGGAAAAAAAGATGCAACCCACAGTGAGAAATTATTCACACTGAGTGTACTGGAAGTTAGGTACATGTATCAAACAACAGCGCATTCAGTATACAGGCTGTTCTGCTTTAACACAGTAGCTGTGTTCTCATGTAATGGAAAATTGCGCAATAGAAATAACAGATGTTCAGAAAGCTCATGTTAGAAATCATTGTTAACTTATGGGGAAGACTTGTATGACAAGTGTTCTCCCCATGCTCTTTCAGCAGTTCCCAAGGCATTGGCTCATTGGCTTTGCCAGTTTTTAAGTAATCTGTGCTGCCCACTGTTTCATCCTTTTCCCCATCAATATACTAGATACAGTATCCATTGAAAATTTTCGATCAGTGGAGGAGAAAAAAGACGTATGTTCAATTTATATTCATGAGCTTGCATTATTTGAAACAGAAAGCCAACAAATGTGCAAAATACCGCTATACATGGAAGAAGACAGCTTTTTGAAACAACATACTGAGCAGGACACCAGGTGCCTTCCTTCTTGTGAAACAAGCAAAAATGAGAAATAGGTTTGAGACAGAACATTGAATATAGGAGTTGGGAGGTTATGTTGCAGCTATATTCGATATTGGTTAGGCCACTTTTAGAATATTGTGTGCAATTCTGGTCTCCCTCCCATAGAAAGGTTGCTGTGAAACTTGAAAGGGTTCAGAAAAGATTTACAAGGATATTGTCAGGGTTAAGGATTTCAGCTATAGGGAGAGGCTGAATAGGCTGGGCTGTTTTCCCTGGAGTGTTAGAGGATGAGGGATGATCTTACAAAAGTTTATAAAATCATGAGGGGCATGGACAGGGTAAATAGACAAGATCTTTCCCCTGGGTTGGTGGGAGTCCAGAACTAGAGGGCAGAGGTTTAGGGTGGGGTGGGGAAGAGGAGATTTAAAAGGAATTTAAGGGACCACTTTTTCACGCAGAGGATTAGATTAGATTACTTACAGTGTGGAAACAGAATGGTTCATGTATGGAATGAGCTGCCAGAGGAAGTGGTGGAGGCTGGTACAATTACAGCATTTAAAAGACACCTGGATAGGTATATAAATAGGAAGGGTTTAGAAGGATATGGGCCAAGTGCTGGCAAATGGGACTAGATTAATTGAGAATATCTGGCCAGCGTGGATGAGTTGGACCAAAGGGTCTGTTTTCATGCTGTACATCTTTGACTCTTCGCTCAAGAAAGAAGATTCCACTGCAATTGGTTGCATATAATTAACAAAAGATTATTAAGTGATATTCAAACAAACAATCTGTTGGAGAATGTTATGTCCACAGCTCTTAAAATTTATAGGCCATGCCATAATACAAACGTACTCACTTTGAAAATTGTACAGTATTCATCCTCGCACTCATGAAGATGATAAGACCTCAAAAGGCATATTAGGTGCATTGCATATAAAAGGAAAAAAGGTGCAACCCACAGTGAGAAATTATTCACACTCTGTACTGGAAGTTACCATAGTGCATTCAGCATACAGGCTGTTCTGTTTTAACACAGTAGTGTTCTCGTGTTATTTAAAAAATCCCACAATAGAAATAACAGAACCTATGGGAAAACGGGGTTGAGGTGAACCACCAAAAATATCAGTAAAAATCTAAACAAAATTCGTAGCCAGCCTAACACAAACTACAACAGTCTAAGTAAATGTTAAAATCATATTTTAATGAAATAATACAGTAAGTTTAACATCAAAGGTTTCTGTGTTTGCTAAGTTATAGTACTGTATTAACACTGGGGCTGAGGGTCATCATAAGCATCATGACTTTCGGATGCAGGGTTACGATAAAAGGAAATATTTAGTCCAGACGTGGATAGCTGTGGTACATTGTCCTCAGACTGTTTCTTTGGGGTTGACATAAAAAATGCATCTAGTTTTGCTGGTTTACCAACTTTCTTCTTTGAAGAAGCTGTTCATAGGCTGCTAGATAAGACTTTATGCCACAAACTGCTATTCTGCTGCATTCTGCATTGCAGTCATTGTCTAAGAGTTGTGACTGCTTCTCAAAGGATAGAAGACAAGACAGACGTGGAAAATTCTTGTGGTGCTAAATCTTAGTCTACTTCATCTTCATCTCAAACTTCAAGTTCCCCTGTAGCAACAACTTGTTGTACAACAGTCTCCACTTATGTAAATCCAACTTGCTCTGCAAGAGCGACACAAAGTTCTTGATTACTGGGAACTCCTGACGGTTCAATGCCTTTAAAATCAAGAAAATCTGGGACAAGTTTCACCAAACAGCATGCAAACAGTCCTTACTGACAGGCCTGCAGGCCTCCACAATGATGTCAGTAGCATTCTAAATGTTAAAGCTCTTCCAAAATTGAAGAACACTGTCCTCATCGCCCTCAGTAGCTGCAATCAGATTCCTTAATTTGCACTTTAAGCATTAAACTTTAAAAGCTGCTATTAGCCCAAAGACCAGGGTGCAAAGAAGAGAGATAGAAATAGCATCTTGATGTTTTCACAAAGCTCACCAATGGTGGGAGGATGGCTTGGTACATTGTCCAGAATAAGGAGAATCTTAAAATCCAAATCTTTTCTCCTGCAGTAATTTCTAAAAACATCCTCAAAAAAGAAAAATCAACAATAAGGTCAGAAATAAACTTGCCCTGTCATCCAACTTCTTTTGCTTGACCTGTAGTAAACACCTAGAGTGGACTTAAGTTAACCAGGGATGGAATCGCATAATAGCCAATGGGAGTTCGCATTTTAAAAATGATTGGTGAATTGGGGACACAATCACGTTATAGCCAAATCATGTTGCCAAAACGAGTGTTATAGGAGAACGATCTGTATTACAAAATCCAAGGGAATGTGCACTGTTAACAATGAGCTTTTTCAAAGAAGCTCAAGCAGTGAGGGTGGCACGGTAGTTCAGTGGTTAGCACTGCAGCCTCACAGCACCAGGGAACCGGGTTCGATTCCCACCTTGGGTAACCGTCTTTGTGGAGTTTGCACATTCTCCCCATGTTTGTGTGGGTTTCCTCTGGGTGCTTCGGTTTCCTCCCATAATCCAAAGATGCATTGGTCAGGTGAATTGGCCATGCTAAATTGCCCATGGTGTTAGGTACATTAGTCAGGGATAAATGTAGGGGAATGGGTCTGGGTGGGTTACTCTTGACGGTTGGCGTGGACTTATTGGGCCGAAGGGTCTGTTTCCATATTGTAGGGAATCTAATCCCAATCTGTGTGTTCAACACTGGGTACCACACTGGCATTTGATTTATTGTTGTCATTCATACAGAGATACAGTGACAAAGTGTTGTTTTGCATTCTGTACAGACAGATCGTAGCATACAAAGTGCTTCAGAGTAGCAGAAAAGTGCAGAATACAGTGTTATTGCTGTAGATAAGGTGCAGAGAGAGATCTACATTAACATTAGAAAGGTTACAGAGAAGATCTACTCCAGTGGTCCCTTCACAGACCACAGAAAAACAAAGGAAACACTAGAAATAGGAAGAATAGGCATTTGGCCTATGAAGTCCACTCCTCCTTTGTGGGTGAAATAGGGCAGGTATAAGTAAAGGCAACTGACTAGATTTCTTATGGAGAGATGTTCTAGATGGCGAAAATATAGACAATAGGTGCAGGAGTAGGCCATTCTGCCCTTCGAGCCCACACCACCATTCAATATGATCATGGCTGATCATCCTTAATCAGTATCCTGTTCCTGCCTTATCTCCATAACTCTTGATTCCACTATCCTTGAGAGCTCGATCCAACTCTTTCTTAAATTAATCCAGAGACTGGGCCTCCACTGCCCTCTGGGGCAGAGCATTCCACACAGCCACCACTCTCTGGGTGAAGAAGTTTCTCCTCATCTCTGTCCTAAATGGTCTACCCCGTATTTTGAAGCTGTGTCCTCTGGTTCGGCACTCACCCATCAGCGGAAACATGTTTCCTGCCTCCAGAGTGTCCAATCCTTTAATAATCTTACATGTCTCAATCAGATCCCCTCTCAGTCTTCTAAACTCAAGGATATACAAGCTCAGTCGCTCCAGTCGTTCAGCGTAAGGTAGTCCCGCCATTCCAGGAATTGACCTCGTGAACCTACGCTGCACTCACTCAATAGCCAGAATGTCTTTCCTCAAATTTGGAGAACAGAACTGCACACAGTACTCCAGGTGTGGTCTTACCAGGGCCCTGTACAGCTGCAGAAGAACCTCTTTGCTTCTATACTCAATCCCTCTTGTTATGAAGGCCAGCATACTATTAGCCTTCTTCACTACCTGACAGATCTGCATGCTTACCTTCATTGACTGGTGTACAAGAACACCCACATCTCTTTGTACTACCCCTTTACCTAAATTGATTCCATTTAGGTAGGAATCTGCCTTCCTGTCCTTGCCACCAAAGTGGATAACCATACATTTATCCACATTAAACTGCATCTGCCATGCACCTGACCACTCACCTAACCTGTCCAGGTCACCCTGTAATCTCCTAACATTCTCCTCACATTTCACCCTGCCACCCACCTTAGTATCATCGGCAAATTTGCTAATGTTATTACTAATGCCATCTTCTATATCATTAACATATATTGCAAAAAGCTGTGGTCCCAGCACGGTGATCCCTGCGATACCCCACTGGTCACTGCCTGCCATTCCGAAATGGAGCCGTTTATCACTACTTTGTTTCCTATCAGCCAACCAACTTTCAATCCTAGTTAGTACTTTGCCCCCAATACCATGCGCCCTAATTGGGTTCCAATATGTTATACCATTCATTGTATGATTCCAAGGGTGTACTTAAATAATTTCTTAGTTAACATGGCTAACTCACTTAGCCTGGATACTATGGAGCAATTTAGCACAGCTAATCCACCTATCCTGCACATCTTTGGTCTATGGGAGGAAAACCAGAACACCCCCAGCAGTAACCCACATAAATACAGGGAGAAGGTGCAACCATTATACAGTCACCCAAGGCTGTGAAGCAGCAGTGCTGAGCACTGTGCCACCCCAGTACATGCAAATTTGCACAATCTCTCATGAAATAGTTCATCCATACCCAGCATCAACCTAGGGAACTTTGTCTAGACTGCCACCAATGCTAGTAAACTGCTCTTTTGATGAGGGACCCAAAACTGTTCGCAATATTCTCTCAGTGATCTGGCTAGTGCCATGCATAGCTTTAGCAAAAGCTCCCTACTTTGAAATGACATTCCCTTTGGAATAAAGGCCAGCATTCCATTTGCTTCCCATATTACCTGCTGAAATTGGATGCTTGCTTTTTGTGCATCATGGACAGGGACTCCCAAATCCATCTCTTCTGTAGCTTTCTGCAGTCTTTCTCCATTTAAATGATGTTCAGCTCCTGTATTCTTCCTGCCAAAGTGCATAAAGTCTAACCTCCCCACATTATATTCCAGTTGGCAAGTTTTTACCTACTTCCTTAATCCAGTTGATATCCCCCTGCAACCTGCCTTCCTCACAACTTGCCTTTCCTCCTATTTTTGTGTCATCCTCAAAACTGACTATCGTACATTCACTTTGCTCGTCTAAACCATTAATATGTTGTAAATAATTGCGACCCCAGCACAGATCCCTGTGGCATTCCATGAGCTACACGTTGCCATTCTAAAAATGCATCGTCTTTATTAATGAGCCAATTCTCTTTCCTTGCAAACGTGCTACTTCCAATATCTTAAGTAGGCCAATGTGTAGTAAGTTATCAAATGCCTTCTGAAAATCCAAATATGATAAATCCTTTACCTTCCTGCTCGCCACCACCTCAAAAGAATTGTTGTAAGTTTATCAGGGATGATTTTCTCCTTATCATAGTCAAACGGACTCTAATTGATAGCACTTACAAATGTTTGATAAACTAGACTAACATTTTCCCAATAACAGGCAGTGAGCTAACTGGCCTATAGTTACCTGTTTTGGTCCCCTTCCCTTTATAAATCAAGGTGTTACATTGGCAGTTTTCCAATCCCCTGGGACTTTATCAGAATCAACAGGATTCTGGGAATATTACTATATGTGTACGCATTCTCTCTGTAACTATTTCCTTGAATCAGGATTCATCCCCATCATGTCTAGAGGGCTAATCGGTCTTTAACCCCATTAGTTTTCCTTGCACTTTGTCTAGCGATAGTTAGCGTATTTCTTTCCTCTCCTCCCTTGGCTCCTTGTATGTTTAAGAATTTTGGAATGCTTTTGCTGCAGAGACTGCTGCGGAGTATTATTCTACTCCTCTGCCATTTCCTAATCCTTCATTATTTCACGAACCTAAATCGCTGAGGGGTCTATGGTCACTTTGGCTTCTCGCTTCCTTATTCTGCATTGAACGTAATATCAAGACAGACTGCAAATTTATTTTCAAGCTTTACCTTTTTCCTGAGTATTTTTTGCTTGTCTATTTTTAAAAAAAAACTTTTCCAATCCTCTGCCTTGCCACTAATCTTCACCAATTGAATGTTTTTTCTTCCAATTTCATGCGGTCCTTATATTACCTGGTTAATCATGGTTGGCTTATCCCCTTCAGAGAATTCTTCTTCCTCACTG
The DNA here is from genome assembly GCF_047496795.1 of Chiloscyllium punctatum. Classification (NCBI taxonomy): domain Eukaryota; kingdom Metazoa; phylum Chordata; class Chondrichthyes; order Orectolobiformes; family Hemiscylliidae; genus Chiloscyllium; species Chiloscyllium punctatum. Next base: position 71,148,357 of record NC_092760.1, read on the forward strand.
ACTGCACTCTGAACCATGAACTATTTTCTTGAATGTGTGCCAATGATCCTCAACCATTTTAGCTGCTGAACTCCTTGCCCAGTCCACTCCAGCCAGCTTTGCCCTCACTGCTTTATAATAACCCTTTTTTAGATGAATAACTGAAGATGAAGTTATAGCATTTATGGTCATTATTTCTGAGGAGATCTTATACCACATCATTTATTAAACCTGCCTCATTACAAATCATCAAATTTGAAATATCTTGATCCCCAGCTGGATAAACAATATATTGTTCCAGGAAACTGTCCCAAATAGGCTGAATTTCTCATGGCTACATCTGCCAATTTGACTTTCCCAATTAACAGAGATTGAAGTCAGCCACAACTAATGTATAGTCTTTGTTACAAGTCCTTGTTTCCTCACGATTTATCCTATCCTACTGTTTAGCTACTTTTGAGGGACCTTTAAACGACTCTGATGTTGTCTTTTTTTAAAATCTCCAATCATATGGATTCTGTCTTCCAATCAGTGATTATTTCTTACTTTCACACTATTTTATCCAGATCACCAGTGCTACTCCATGATATTTTCATATGTCGCCTTTTGAAAAGTCACATACCCCTGAATATTTAGTTCCCAGCTTACATCTCCTTATAACCACATCTCTATAAAGGTAAAAATTACCCGCTTAGCTACATTTCTGCCATTAATTCATTTACTCTGTTCCAAATGCTGCACACAAAGGAAATCGTGAATTTTGTCAATTTACACTGAAGACTTTACTTCGACTTGAAGACTAGAAATATTCAGCCATCCTATTCACCAAGCAGCTTCTTTCCCTGTACTTGTGCCATACTATGACATGTAACATCACTCTGCCACCCAGTGCCACTGCATGTAGGCATCTCATGGCACACCTTTCAACTCTCACTTTTGAGTGTTTACTTGTTGCAGTAACCCAGAGTTGTCCCCCTTATTTCCACATGGAACCAAAGTTCCAACCATATAGTCAACTTACTCAGCCTTCCTTTCACACTGCTGCAGTCTTGGTTCACACTGACCATAGTCCTTATTATCCATGCAATGGAAGACTTCATCTTTCTGAATGGCAAAGCACATCTGATGGGCCAAATGGCCTACCCTTGCTGTTATTTATGATTTATTGTGGTGTCATGTTGCTTTAAAAAAAGAACCTGGCTTCCGTCAGTTATCTTCATTGAGATTTCTGGCTATGATCCCTCTAAGTGGAGAGAGTTTCTCCTTATTTATTCAACAAAATCCCTAAACTTTCAGTACATTAAATCTCACCTTGACATAGTCTGGTTGAAGGAGAAATCTCTGTTTCAGAACAGTGCGAAAACATTTAATACAATTACATTCAGCCCCAGTTCTCCATGAACAAAATCTCAGTTCAAGGTAAATCTCTGAAGCAAAACCCCACCATCATTCATTGAAGAGATCAGACCTTAGCTAAGCCCCTGTCAGAACCTACAGACTCAAAGTTCCCATATCTTGTGCACTCGAGTGTAAGTGGTTGCTATTAAGACAGGATGAATTTCTGTATGAATATGGAAAACAAATACCATTTGCATTACTCTTTGAATTTAAAATTTTAAAATCTCATTTATTTTACCATATAAATACAGCCCTGTTAAAATGAAAACAAAATCCTGGTTTCTAAGTGAAAAATTGAGTTCCAATTGTTCATTATCACTGAAGCATCTTTAAAAAGGTCAAATTCTACCCTACATCTAAATGTCACTATTGCAATGCTAGCTGTAATACAATGACATTTAAAGGATCAAGGAAAAGGTTAAAATATTCCAATAAATCTGAATTCTTCAAATTTTCTGTTTTGTTTAGCTCCAAATGTCATTTTCATCAGCTGACAAGCCGATCGTTCAGTGTACCATCCATATACTTTCCACAAAATTCACCCTTTTTAATTCAATTGTCAGTCAATTTCCCATGTTTAAATCTCCATGTTGGAGATGTTCCATACTCCAGCTAAGTCTGAATGATCCTGCAGTGCAAAGAAGCCACTTGCAGAAGGGAACTGACAAATTAACATGTCTAAAAGATTTGCTTCCTTAGAAACCCAGTTTTAATTATTAAGTAATTATACAAACAGAATGCTGTTATCAAACTACTTCATTTAAAAAAAAAACTCTATTCGGGTGACATGATGGCTCAGTGGTTAGCACTGCTGCCTCACAGTGCCAAGGACCTGGATTTGATTCCACCCTGTAGTGACTGTGTGTGGAGTTTGCACATTGCCCCCACGTCTGCCTGGGCTTCCTCCGGGTGCTCTAGTTTCCTGCCACTGTCCAAAGACATGCAGATTAATTTGCATTCAGAGATGTGCAGGCTAGGTAGATTAGCCATGGGAAATTTAGGATAGGGGTGGGTCGGTTTGCATGATATGTTCTGTGATATTAAGAACTATCTTTACCAACCAGATGGTGTATCCTTAAAATGATACTAGAAAGGAACCTAGTTTGAAATGCAATTAGAGATCAGATTAAGTTGTCTTCGGTTTCTTGAAATAATCTCTTGGTCCAGTCCCTCTGCCTATTTCTCTGCTTGTAGTCTTGATTTTAACTGACAAGAATTGCTAGTAACTTGAATAAGCTGTAGCAATACACCAATGCTATGTACTATCTGCTTGCCTTTTGCCAGGAGGAAAGACCAGCATTTCCTTCTCCCCGTTGCAACTTCTATCAACTGTAGAACTCAGGTCAAGGTTATGGAAGATTTGGGGCTCAAGCTAGATGAATAGATCTGATTTAATCAGAGATGCTTTCTCCAGTCGATGCCTATTTTAACACCATCTCCTTGCTGCCTAACATTCTTCAATATGTTCCCTCCTCATTTAATTGTCTGAAAGGCCATCGAATTACAGTAGCAAAGCTTCAAAAGGAGAGATACAACAGGAAATCTCTCATTATTTCATTGCAGTGCAAAAGGAGGACCATCTCACAATAAATCCAATCATTATAAGCACTTTGAATTCAACCATCCTCTAATCTGTTCTGGCATTTATTAAGATAACGGTCAACTGACGTCAATACCAGCGTGCTCTCAATACTTGCAATTAATCAAAATCTAACAACTTCAAGAGTCAAAACCAAAAATTTGACCAAGCACCCATAATTATGAAAGAGACTTTCAAACTGATATGAAGCATGTTTCCTAATTTCATTCTTAATTTTTAATTATAGTATTTTAATCAACCAGTTCAGGCACTTCCAGAGCTTGAATTTAGCCACTCCGATCCAGAGATATAGTGACCCAACGTGAAAAAATTCTCAAGCAGAAGAAACAGTTTCTTGCTACTGATTCCTTCCATTCTGATCCCAGTTGATGGTTACACTGGACAAATCAGAGCCTAGATTTATAGACCACAAGTATGTTTGTGTTTAGCGTGCTGGTCAATTACTTACCATTTTCAAAAAAGGCTGCCAATGTAACCTGAATGAAAAAAAAACACTACATAGGACAAACAGGAAGACAGCTAACGATCCGCATCCATGAACACCAACTAGCCACGAAACGACACGACCAGCTATCCTTAGTAGCCACACACGCAGATGACAAACAACATGAATTCAACTGGGACAACACTACTATTATAGGACAAGCCAAACAGAGAACAGCCAGGGAATTCCTCGAGGCATGGCACTCATCCACAGATTCAAATCAATAATCACATCGATCTGGACCCAATATACCGGCCATTGCAGCAGACAGCCGGAAGCGGCAGATTCAAACCACTACAAATGGCGGAGGAAAGATCACAGAAGCGCTTCACAGGAGGCTCCCAAGCACTGAGGATGTCATCTAGACAGGGGACGAAACGTCTGCAACACAAATTCCCAGCTCGGCGAACAGAACCACAACAATGAGCATCCGAGCTACAAATCTTCTCACAAACATTGGGAGTCTCAATTTCCACGTAATTATTTCAATCTTCCAGTTCTGACAATGGGTCACTGGACTCGAAACAGGTGCTTCCAGACCCACTGAGTTTTGCAGCACCTTCTGTTTTTGTCTCAGTGCCACGTGATTATTCAGTAGCTACATGTACAGAAATCAGCTTCTGTCCCGAAGCTCCGCTTCATTCAAGCTGCACAAACTCTTCCACAAACCAGACTGCCCTTAGAGATATCAGGGTGTTGGGACATTACTTTCTTGGCATCATTCTGAGTTGCCTTTGCCTGTCAAGAAGCAGATTTAGGATTTGCTAAAAGTGAATAAAACACAGAAGCCAGGAGACCATGGAACATGTGGGTATGTCCTCCAAAGTTAGAATGATTTAGAAAAAAAGGCTTAAAAAAAAAAAAAGCCATGCTTTTAAGAGATTTCCCCCAAGCAAACTGTAATAATGCACCCCAATTATTCAGTCCACACACCACCAAATTCATTCCAAATTTTTGGGAGCTGATGCCTTAAGTGATTTATTTCTTAACTGCTAGCTCAGTTCAAAATCACTGAGCACTGTACAGCCCAACTAAAAGCATCAGCTCCCAGACAATTAAAGGATACTAAAAAATAAAGCACTGCAGTCCTGGAAACATGAAAAAAATAGAAATTGTTGAAAATTGTCAGTGGGTCTGGCAGTATTTACCTAGGGAAAAAAAAGCTAACCCATCAGGTTGATGGCATGACATGAGATCTGTGTTATATAACTACAGGATAGCTGCTTTCATAACCGTGAAACACTCTCAGGCACTTTAAAGCCAGTTAGTGGATTTGCAGTCATGTTCTATTGTACATGTAAGGAAAGCAGCCATTGTAAAGACATACCACATTTTAAGCAAGTACAAAGTCACAAAGCAGGACGAGGAGGAGGAGGAAAGAATAAAATGGAAAGTCTGAAAGGATGGAAACTAGGAGAGTTTTAAAAAGTGAGTAAAGGGAATGATAATGTGAGCTGTAAAAATAACAAATGATAGGTCAAGTAGCATTGTCAATGGCATCACAAAATCAACAACTGCTGCCCAGGGAAGGGGGCTTGGGTTTGAAAATTCGAGACTATAACCAATGTACACTCCAGAACTGTCCAAATGAAAAAAATGAGGCAAATGTTCCTTGACCATTCTCTGAGCATCATTAAAAAGATATTGGAAGTAGACAAAAGACAAAAGTGGGAGCAGAACAGAGATCAATAAGAATAGGGCAACTGGAAACTCAGCATCAACATGTGAACCAAACAAAAGAGCCTCACAAAGTGATCAACCAATCTGTGTTTGGTATCTCCAGTGTAGATCAAACCATCAGGTGATTAGTGAATACAGTATACTAAATTTAAAAGAGAAAGATAAATTGCTTTTGTCTGGAAAGATGTTTTGGGGTTCCTGACAGCGAGAATGGAATTATTACAAAAGAACATGTTGCATCTTTGACAAGAATGAGGTGGCAAGTGGGAGGGTGGGGAAGCAATGTGGCAAGTGGGAATGTCCTGGAGAAGCAAGTGAAAAACTTTCCATCATAATTGTAAACCCCTGATTAAGTACAGCCATGGAGGTCTGTTGAATCGCTCTTTTTTTTAAAACTCTGTTGCTTGCTTGGCAGTCAACCAGTTTGACAGGTTGGCCTACATTTGAAAGGGAAACGGAATAGAATGAAGCCAAAATTGTACACCCTCAGGGATGGCTCCAAGCAACTACAGGACAATCAGACAAAAAGCAAGAGAAATAAGGACAAAAGCTAGAGGGGACAAGATCTTCAGAGGAGGGAATGGAGAGTCTGCAAGGCATCATTCCCAGTCCCTGAAGTCCTGCTGGAAAAGACACTTACTTGGGAGAGCTAGGAGCTCATGTCTCCATTACTGTTACATAAATCACATAACACTGGGTTTACAGTCCAACAGATTTAATTGGAAGTACAAGCTTTCAGAGCGCTGCCAGATAATGGAGCAGTGCTACAAAAGCTAAGGTTCCAAATAAATCTGTTGGACTATAACCTGGCGTTAAGAAATTTTTTTTAAAAAACTTTGTCCACCCCAATTCAACACCAGGACATCTACACTACATTTAAACGGACACAATTTTAAAAATCCATACTCATGGGTTTGTCCACTGACTCATAATCAAGAGGAGTGTGGACAAGGGTCAAGTTCAAAACTAAAAACATTTGTGTTTATGTCAGGTCAAAGAATGAAGCTCACATAAATACAGCAGAGTGTGACATATCATTCAGCAATTCAAGACCTTTAGGATCAGACAAGTGCTGTTGAGTGAAGCAAAATTACAACAAAATTACTTCCATATTAAAGTAATTATTACTTAGCAATAAAATTTCCTTTGCCTACTCATATATACTGGGCTATTTTCAGTAATAATGCTAAAGATTGACAAAAACAAAATACAAAAAGCTGTAAGTTGCTGGAACATGTGGAATCATATTATGCTGTGCAAAGGACAATCTGTTACAAATAACCCAGGACTTTAGTAAATCTATACACTTAAACAAGTTAAGGACAATAAAAGTTATGGGCTGTACAAATTTGGGTTGCTACGATATTTATTATTGAGAATTTCTCCGTAAACCATACAGTGAAACATCAAGCAACCCATGTACAGCAATAGTTAAAAGCCAGGAATTATTGCTCTACATGACTTTAAATTAAATAATTTAAAATCTAACTGCATGAAGACTAATGATTTTTCCTACCCTTAAGCATTTATGCAGTGCCAAATGTTACTTCTATTCAAATTTCAGAACCATAAACTAATCATATACACCTCCTGGTCTCACAAGATAGCAAGTGTACATTAAATTACACCAACACTTTTTCTCTTATCACCATTCCCAAAGACATTATGTGCAAGTTTAGCACAATAGCTTTAATAATGGTGACAAACAGTTAGCTATTTTGAAGAATTTTGCAAAAATGTAAATTATGTTAGTATCCCTCAGCCAGGATACAAATACAGAACTTCTACTACAACAATTCCCTCTTATTCCAACAGCAAGAGACCCCGAATAGAAAACATTCATTTAAAAAAGATAGAAATATTCAGTCAGTCAATCCAACAGGATCGGAGGACAGTTATGTTTCAAATTCACATTTCAATAGAAAGGTCATCAATCTGTAATAACTGTTTTCTCTGCACAAATACTGCCTGATCATATCTACCAGCTTCTACTTCTTGCCCATACATTCAAAAATGCTCACAACAATCCCATTCTTCTGGTTCTGAAGGGTCACCAGACTCGAATGCTAACCATTTGCTCTCCACAGATATTGCCAGACCTGCTCAGTTTCTCCAGCATTCGATTTTGTGTTTCAGATCTCCACTATCCACAGTTCTTTGTTTTATGTTAATTCTATTCAATTTTGTACGCAATAAACTATTTACTGCTCATTTATAGTATTCTTGAGGAAAACTTGAAACATGTCAAAGGTTAAACCCTGCTCACAAAATGTGAACTTGTTTTTAACACTGAAGTGAGTTAAAAGATATTCAATCCACTGTCAAGTTTCATCTGGAAACAGCAGGACTCTACAAACTGAATTAAATAATATCAGACTCACAATTTAAACTTAAAAGGAAGAAAATCAAAAACCAAGACCAGCAGGAAAGAACTGCACATCTACTTGTGTATCTAGAATTTCCTACTAAGTGAGGGTAGGAACTTGAAAAGGGAATTCCCCTCCCATGAAGGTTAATAATTTTGGGTCTTCACTTGCATCAGAAACTGCAAAACACACATCTTAAATTAACTTATATAACAAAGACAATTCTGTTCAGTTACAGCAAATGGAAGGCACTGATTCTGACCACTTTTAGTCTGATCAGGAAGCACCCAGTTGGCAAAATTCTCTGATCTGTGTATTTTCAATCAACCTCCAACCTGGTCTGAAGCAACAGCTCTGGTATAGACAAATGGAGTCACTGCAGGACGCAAGTGGACCATCTGGAAATGCAAGATGAAGTGGTTCTAAATATGGCAAGAAGACAGGTCTGTGCGACAGGGAGAAAGGGCTGTTAACATAAATATGTCTAGTACCACAGAGGTGCGTCCTAGTGGCTTAGCATTAGCCTTTCACCAGCACAAACTGGATTGGAACAGAGCCATGACATGAAAGCAATCTTCAATCTCAGCTATGAGGGTCCAACATAAAATTAACTTGGATAGTCTTAACCCATTTACTGGCCAGCTTGAGACTACAACACATATCGCACAATTTGGAACTAAAGTGGAAGAGTCATTTAGACAGGTCACAAGTGGTGTGCATAGATTCTGGAGATCAACAAATCATTATTTCTTACAAGTTAAAGCATTTTTGCGATTTGCCCATGCCTGATGCTACACAAAAATGGACGTGCCTCAAGGGGATTAAAAACAAAGCTGTTTTCATCACACAAGTCATCATACCAGATACAGATTTATGTGCTTACATGAAGCAGTAGGTGGTTAAAGTACTTTTTGAAATAATGGTTCGTGCTGTGGGAATGCAGTTTTCACATCTGCAATATCAGCAGGTGTCTTACAACTGTTTCAGCATATTCCTTTAACTTGGAAGAGGCTTTGCATATCCTATGAATCACAGGAAAGTTTAGCCCTTCAAAATCATTTTGCCTTTGTCAGAGAGCAAACCAGCACTTCTCAATTCTTTTTGTATTGTATTGCAATCTCTCTTTTTTGGAGCCACTCTCGCAAATCTATTCTGTATCGCGACAAAGCTTTCAGGACTTTGGGGAAAAGGCTTGCTCTGCATCAACAACCACTGCAGTAGAGGGTTAAATTATTGTTTTAAACAGGTTTTGCACAATGTCCTTTTTTTTCACACGGCACTAAATTACAGGATCCCATAATTTGATAGACTGCTTTGGTGACCTGCCCTGCTACCCACAAAAACGTGTGCACAACCATTGTCAGATTATTGTTTTTAAACCTCCTTTAAAAAACTATATCTTTGGAATGTACGGTCTCTCATTCACCCCACAAAAAATGCAATCATACGTGTTTAAATTTTATCCATACGTGAGCCTTCAGGCTGCCCGTGTCCACTTGAGCTTTCTTATCACCATCCTATAGACTGACTAAACTTTCAAGTGCCATTACTCTGGTTTATGAATCATGTTCTGTACCCTGAAAGTCAGTCGCTGATCTATCCTCCTACTGATGAAATAGAAATGTTGCTTCTTTTTCCATTTTAAAATAGGCTTAATCTACCTTTGTTGTGGGAAAAAAAACCATAAATACTGCTCCCACATTATTGCAGCATTTTTAGTTTTCACCTCCATCCAACCTGAACATGTCAAATCTAAACAAACTACTTTGTTTTTCAACAGGAGCTTCATTTTCAGCTAAACAATGTGCACACAATTTTTACACTTTTATCCCAAAGCAATTATTTAATGTTCCAGGAGACAGTAACTGAACAAATAAAGCAATCAAATGCAAGAAATCAAAAATTAAAAGAAGCAAAGTCAAATAAAACAACACAAGAGGAACTGACACAGGTCATAAATGAAGAAGGCAACTTTTTAATTAACAAAGCAGTTTCTGAATACAAACAAAAAGTTAACAATATGGAACAAATCAATCATAGATCAATGGAGAATGTGAATCTTTCTCTAGTTCCTGTCCTAATATGCTGTCCACAGCATCAATCCCCCAGTCCTTAGACCCTATTCCCACTGAACTGCGGAAAACCAAAAACTTTCCTTCCTGAATCCCACATTTAACTCACATGGGTAAACGTTCTTCAGTTACTGTAACTCTCTCCTCAAAATTTGCCATCACTCCTGTTCAAGTCATAATTGACCTTGGATGTCTTACGACAAAGGAAAACAATCCCTCCTTAGCCTACACTGTCCACAGCCTTTCATACAGTTAATCACAACTTTCACCAATGCCTCTCTACAACTGGGTAGGATCTTACTTGCCTGGTTTCCATCTTTTATAGAATTAGAATCCCCAGTGGCCTTTCGGCCCAACATGTCCATACCGACCCTCTGAAGAGTAGCCCACCCAGATCCATTCCCCTACCTCATATTTACCTCTTACAAATGCATCTAACCTACACATCTGTGAACAAGATGGGCAATTTAGCATGTCCAATTCACCGAACTTGCACATCTTTGGATTGTGGGAGGAAATCCATCCAGGCACAGGGAGAATGTCTCTGTGTGGAGCTTGCGCAGTCACCAGAGGCTGGAATCGAACCTAGGTCCCTGGCGCTGAGAGACAGCAGTTCCGCCCCTAAATGTCAGTTTAGAAACCACAACACTACAATGTCTGGGAATTGAATCCGGGTCAACTACTTAGAAGGCAGCTCTGCTTTCGCCCTACCTTATCTCATCATAGTTATTGAATATTGGCCCTTACAGTACCATCTATTATCAAAACTCATCTGACTCACTCGTTCTTTAGGGAAGGAAATCTGCCATTTTTATCCAGGCTGGCCCAAAGCCATAGCAATGTGGCTGATGCAATTATCCTCCTAAGTCTTGAAGTCATCCAGGGCAATTAAGGATTAGCAGCAAAGGCTCATCTTGCTGCCCACTTCCAATTAAAGACAAAAACACAAGCTTCCAGATGTATGATGAAAGTAACTAAGTATCTCATCATTAGTACCTCCCTTGGTCATTCTACTGTTTCCAAGTTGTCATACTGCTTGTCAGACTGTAAGACATAAAGCAAGTAAAAATTTCTTCCAACTAGATATTGGGAAGAAATTGTGTACAGCTCAATGATAAGTCTCATTCCATAACCATTAACACCATCCAACACCATCCTTGACTGTACTAATTGAGACAAGCCAACTCTTCACAGCCTTGGTGCCATTTTGATTCCAAGATGAGTTTTCAGCCAAATATCTATGCTGCCATTGAGAAAAATTATTCCTGATGAAGGACTTGTACCTGAAATGCTGATTTTCCTGCTCCTTGGATGCTGCCTGACCTGCTGTATTTTTCCAGCACCACTCTCTCAACATTGATACAAGTTATGCCTACCTCAAACACTGCTTGGCTTCATCGTTGCCTGAACTCATCTGCTTCTGAAACAACATCCACATCACTAGACTGTTCCTACATATGCCCAGTTGGCTACCCACATCATACCTTTTGTGAACCTGATAATCTACTGTTTATGTTCTTCATTATACCAAGTCCTCTTCATTCATCATCCCTGTGTCTGATCAACCTGCACTACACCACCTGATCAAAACATTCCCTTTTTAAAAAAATTCTCACCCTTGCTTTCAAATACTTTTATGTCCTTCACTCTCAGTAGCTTTAAGGTCCTGCAGCCCCAAAAGCCTGTGACATTTATGTTCCGCTAATTTCACCTTGCTGAAGAGTCCCAGTTTTCAATTGCTTCACCTATAGCAACTGCCTTTTGGTTCCAAGGCCCTCAGCTCTGGCGTCCCCTCACTTAGAATTCAGCTATGCCATATCTAGGAGCTCACTTAACTGCAAACTGCAAAGCTGTAGAGCTATGTCTCTCCTCTAGGGCTTGAACATCAAATTCAAGAGTTGACATTTTAGTGCTGTACTTAGAGATGCTACACTAAAGATGTTGATTTTCAGAAGAGACATTTTACTGTGGCTCTCTCAGGTGGACAAAGATCCAAGACTCAATTTTAACAAGGTGGTGAGATATCTCGAGTTTAGTGGTTAGTATTTATCCCTCAATCAATATCACTTAAAACAAATTGTTATCACTTGGTTCTTTATGGGAGCCGGCAAAGTACGAATTCTAACATACTTAATTGACAAAGGGCCTTAAAATCTGTGGTCCTAAGTGCTGCAAAACCTCAAGAGTTTCTTTCGACTGCAGCTCTCCATCACTTGTCCTACTTTAAGGCACTCTTCCAAACTTACCTTTGGTCATGTTTTTGGTAACCTGCCTTATGCTAGAAGGCTTAGGATTGCATTTTCTTCCTAACACTCATATAAGCTCTAATGTTAAAAGGTGAAACCCAATAAAAGTGTTGCTGTTGACTTACCAGAGAAATGGATCTATATGGGTGGGTCCATGGATACATGGGTTCTATACCTTCTGTTCCCCATCCGATGCTCCTCCTAAAGCTGCTACCTGTCACCGGATGTTGGGGTCCTCCGCCTTCCTTTTCACTTTCATCCTTATACTCCACCCTTCAGATATGAAGGCCAGCATTCCATTAGCCTTTTTGACTATTTGCTGCACTGGCTTTTGTGGCATTTTATAAAGGTATGCACCTGAACCCCAAATCTCACTGGACACCTGCATTTAACTATTTGCATTCCAAAAAAATACCCTGATCTATCCTTGTTTGGTCTGAAATGGATAATCTCACACATGATTAGATCAAAATTCATCTGCCACAGCTTTCCCGCACCTAATCTATCAACACCCTGTATACAATGTTGCCCAATTTTGTCTCATCAGCAAATTTGGTTAATAGCATAAAAAGTCAAATATCCAAGTCATTAATGAATATTGTGGATAACTGAGGCCCCTGCAGGACACCACTTATGTCCTGCCAATTCAAATATTTACCCATTATTCCAACTTTGTTTCCTACCACTTAACTAATTCCAATTCACATCAGTAATTTGCCGTGAATTCCGATGGCTTTCACCTTATTCAATAGTCTTGTGTGGAACTTCATCAAAAGTCTTCTGGAAGTCCACATAAACAACATTTATTGACTTATTTCTGTACCCTTTTGTTACCTCTTTAAAAAAACTTGAGTAAGGATCAAGTAAACATTCATGACATCTTGAGATTAAACTTCTAAAGAAGCTCAAACATACCTTTGACAAAATGATATCCCATCTAACAGTCTCCTCGACTTCAAAGCTATTTAGCAAAAGGAGTTTGGCCTATTCAGTACTAGCTTTTATTGTCAACCTAAGAAAATTCAGAAGGCTGGGCTAGTAACATGTTCAATAAGTAAAATTCAGATTTTAAATTGCTTCAGACTGGAACTTTTACTGGCTACAGTACAGTGGGATTCAAGAAACTTGCTCTTTTACACATTTTGGTGCCATGATTTTCATTTTCTTCAACATTCAAAAGTACTTCATGAATTAAAAACAGACATTGAGTGGGGCTGGAAGAAATTCCTGAACACAATAAGAAACATTATCAAGGAATGTATGCTGAGACCTTTCAAGAGCAAATAATACAAGATACACATTGAACACAATATTCTTTCACATCTTAGCAGATCTTCGTGAACCAACTACTGATTTCTTAACTGACTATGAACAATCGTTCAGTATGGCTATAAATAGAATTAAGTATAAATACTTATTCAACAGTTCAGGTAGCAAATTACACACAAAGGGGATATAAAGAGCAATATCAATTTGAAACGAACTGTCACAAAAAATCTTTTGGGGAACCTTGAAGTTCCTCACCAAGCCACTCACCATCTTGACTTGGAAGTATACCATCAGATTTATAGATGATAGGAGAAGTAGGCCTTTGATCGTTTGAACCTACTCTGCCATTCATAGCAATTATAGTTGATCTTCAAACTCAATACTGTTATGAAAAAGTGGGTGTACTGTACCTTTAAGAAAGTTAAAAGCTAGTACAACCACCTGACAGCACCAAGTGTTCTCAACAAGATGCAATGCAGCATTTGGTCCAGCAGTTAGTGTAGCTGGCTACCTGGAGACAAAAACAGATTCGAATTTGGCCAATCTACTTAAACTATACCCCAAAAAATACCAAATGTCAATCAAGTTTGCATTTAGTATATTGACATCTTAAAAACCAATGACACAATCCAATGCTTTGGGAGTTTAAGACCAGGGAAAATTGAACAGTGGGAGGAGAACTGCTAAAGACTAACAGATGTAGATTACTAGTCAGAACTGTCTGAAAGGTACCTGTCCAGAGAAGAAGGAGTTTGCACAGAAAAAAACATCGACACCAACCTGGAGAGCAAATCTGCAAAGAAACAATTTGACAACTGGCTTGCTTTGAAATTTGAATTTTTCTGTATTCTCACAATATGGAAGGTGGATAATATAACCCAACTCTTTTAAAACAGGAGTTAGTGAAAACATGGAATTGTAGAACAATAAATCTGACATCGGTAATCGAGTAGGTGCTGGGTCCTCTACTTTTTGTCATTTGCATAAATGATTTGAATGCGAGCATAAGAGGTACAGTTAGTACATTTGCTGATGACACCAAAATTGGAGGTGCAGTGGACAGTGAAGGCCCATCTCAGATTACAACAGGATCTTGATCAAATGGGCCAATGGGCTGAGAAGTGGCAGATGGAGTTTAATTCAGATAAATGCGAGGTGCTGCATTTTGGGAAACAAATCTTAGCAGGGATTATACATTTAATGGTAAGATCTGAGGGAGTATTGTTGAACAAAGAGACCTTGGAGTGCAGGTTCATAGCTCAGTTTAAAGAAGATGACGACCAATAGATCCATTATTTATTGGGCCAATTCTTTTACACTCTGGTATATAGATTTTCAGACCTTGGTAATTTATCAGCTTTCAATGTTGACCTAACCAGTTTACATCTCCCTTCTCTGCCTGAATAAACTTCTTCACACAATGTTGTTATGACACGGGGTAAACGCTCCTGCTTAATTTAAAACCAGCAACATGAAAGATTTATCCCTTGCAATATTCTGTGAAAATGCATAGGCCAAGAACTAGTTAAAATAAAAATTAACTTTATTTCTTAAAATACAAGAGAGAATAATTAACTAACAACTATTTACAATTCCTTACCCTAACCTATCTTTTATCTTCCCTTCTACAATACTCGACTAATAAAACTCCCCAATTAAAATTTACAAAAAACGAAACTTCTCAAAACCAGGCAGCTTTCGTTTTCTCTGAATTCCAGTCTTTTCTTGTTCGAGATTTCTGCTTCACAGGTTACTGATCAATAAACACATCTTTGAGAGCGCTATTTTTTGGGCAGTCCTTTTTTACATGCTGGGACGTGGCAGCTCTCCTTTCAACTGTTCAATTTTCACTGGTCTTATACCCCCAAAGCATCAGATTGTGTCATTGGCTTTTAAGATTGTCAATATACTAAATTCAAACTGGATTGGAGTTTGGTATTTTTCGGGGTATACTTTAAACTGATTGGCCTAATTTGAATCTTTTGTCATTTTCAGGCAACCAGCTAATCAAGTTGTTCAACCAAATGTTACATTATATTTCTTTTCAGGTAGGTCTGTTCGTTTTAACTCTCTTAAAAAAGTACAGTACAACCACATCTTCAAAACAATGAAGAACATTTCTTTCAACTCCACTTACTTCGATGAAAAGTAGGTTTTGCTCGGAAGGCCAACATTTGATGCTAATCCCTAACGACCCTTGGATTGATGGCTTGCTATACCATTGTAGATCATGCTTACATGGCAGCACATTGTTGTGGGTCTGGAGTCATGTCAAACAGGCAAGTTAAGGATGACTGATTTCTTAAAGGACATTAAATGAATCAGGTGGTGGAATTTGAATGCAATAAAAATCTGGAATTAACAACCTAATTATGATCATGAAACCATTGTTACTTTTTGGAAAAAAGCAACTTCTGGTTCACTAACATCCTTTCGGGAAAAAAATGCTACCCTTACCTAGCCTGATCTACATATGACTCCAGACCCTTAGCAATGAAGTTGACTCTAGGCACTTTGAGATGGGCACTAATGCTGGTCTAGCCAGGAACATCCACATCCCATGTATCAATACAAAGAAAGTTTAATAATGGAAGTAGTGAAACTGAGTTGGCAGGAACCCTACCAACGAAAACTAAACAGTTATAGAGTCATAGAGATGTATACCATGGAAACAGACCCTTCGGTCCAAACTGTCCATGCCAACCAGATATCCCAACCCAATCTAGTCCCAACTGCCAGCACCCAGCCCATATCCCTCCAAACCCTTCCTATTCATATACACATCCAAATGCCTCTTAGATGTTGCCATTGTACCAGCCTCCACCACTTCCTCTGGCAGCTCATTCTATACACGCACCACCCTGTGCCCCCCTTAGGTCCCTTTTATATCTTTCCCCTCTCACCCTAATACTATGTCCTCTAGTTCTGGACTCTCCCGTCCCTATCCATGCCCCTCATGATTTTATAAACCTTCAAAAGGGCACCCCTCAACCTCCAACAGTCCAGGGATAATAGTCTCAATCGGCCTCTCCCTACAGCTCAAATCCTCCAACCTTAGCAATACGTGAGTATATCTTTTCTGAACCATTTCAAGTTTCGCAACATGGGGAATCCAAGAAATAAATATTATGAAACAAACTAGGAAAAAAACCTTTAGTTCGGAGGAAACATGTTTGGAAAACATTTTCTGAAAACATCTTTAGTCATCATCTAAATGCAGTAGCTCACAGAGAATTGAAAGTTAATATACAATACATTGAAATTACATGTGCATTTATTAACATGCTTGAAATCTGCAAGTATTTCCTGAACACGCTATCTCACTCTCTGGAAGTTGGACTGAAGCCTTACTACTGGTCTGACTGGAGAATGAAAATTCTTTCCTGCTGCTGTCAAACAACTGGCACTCAACTTCCAGAACAGATTTAGGTGGCCTTCAACTGCTCAAAACAGAGTGCTATCAAGTCATTGTGCACACATCATTGGCTTCACTATGAATCATGAAAAATTTCGGCATGAAATACATAAATCCAGATTTTGCAACTCAGCAAACAAGTTCAGCCACACTTTCTGACCGGAAGTTAGAAAAAAATGCTACATGTCAGCTACTATTAAACAGGTAACCTTGATAAAAATGGAGTGACAAGCAGTACTTAATTTCCTGTCCTTCACCCTTATTGAAAAGCATTCAGAGTTCAATCCAAAATGTAGAATAAGGTACATCCTTATTTAATGCTTTGCCAAGTTAGTGAAATGTTTCTTTAGAGTAATAGTTACTTGCCTGAAGAAAGAAGCTTAACCAACTCTGAAAAAAAAAAGGAACATGCTAGTGTAAAAAGTTGTCTATGTTTCTTGGACAAAATTTGACCAACATTAATGGATTTTTTAATGTTACAGGTATCATGAAACTACAGAAGATGAGCAGATAAATCGAGTTGAGATACAGGTATTCTATATCTAACTCTATAGCACAATAGGCCGAAGAGTTTGGTCAGCTTATTCCAATTTCTATATTCAAATGTTGTGCCCCAATCACCCAATTACGTTTGAGCCACACTACATGTCAGTTAAAGGAATGGTCATGTCCTAAAAGTATAAAATAATCACAATCACATAATTAGTACCTTCAAGGAATTATTAGGTTCAAATCTAGTCAAGAGTACATCAATTCAATCTATCAGCAGAAAAACATATTTGTGTAACGCTCTCTCCTACAATATATTTCTCTATTTTGTGCCTTTAAGGCAACATTTGAACTCATCCTGCTGCCACAAACAGAAGGAACAATACTCTCATCATTAAAATGCATTACATGCACAGCATCTATTCCATGTAAATTGCCAACTACTAAAATTATGAAAAAAGGTACGTGACCATACCACTCCATGAAACTCACCACAGTGCAGCACCTGAATAAACTGTGCTGTCGAGGCAAATCACGCTTAAATTTAAGAGTATCAGTTATTGAACACCAATACATCTCATAGTGAGTGCTGTAGTTATGTGAATAGGTCATCACTTAAGACAGCATCACTGAACAACTGACAAAATTCTAGTACTTCAAGAAAATAAACGTCATACAAATTTCATGAAACATTATTTTGTGATACAGACAACCTGCAACTCTCACTTTCTATTCAGGTCAGAACACACAATTACTGGGAACTATTATCAAGACTAACCGACATTGCAAGGTGCAATACAACCACATCAAGATTATTATAAATTGTCCTCAGAGGAAAACTGTCCCTTGCTAATTAGGCAGAAGATTAATCTGCCTTGAATTTTTCTTTCCTTATTAAGCATGTGGTGGCATTTAATTTGATTGTTCACTAAAGTTTTCACTTTATGCTTGATTAAATGAACTCTGAGAATACAGACCACCCACCGAGCTTAAACTGTAAAGATCTTACACTAAACACGAAACAGATTAGGTACTGTTGAGTGTTATGGACCAGACCGCATCAAAATATATTAAGATAGCCTAGACCCCAACTTGTTCTTATTTTAAAAAGGTACGTATAAGGCATTGCATTCCAGATGCAATTTGATTGGTTAAACTGCTGAACTTGAAGCAAAACACACTTAATTTGTACATTACAGTTAAAACATAGGCGAAATAAAAGTGGCTTAACTATAACTCTACTAATATGTGATGTATAAAATAGGTTAACTGTGATGAATTAACTGTTCCATATTACTAACACCCCATAAACACACCCTTGGCAAAGGCAAACTCAGGAAAATAGATTGTCTCACGTGCAATTCTTACAGCAGGAAGAGAATCCCAGTTTTTAGCTGTAACGGAGAGAGAAATCAGCTTCAAAAACCTTGCAACTGCAGAAAACTAAAATTAAAGGTCCTGGTTCTGTGGGAGTTGGACCCAAACTGTTCAAGCTGCTTCTTTTGTTTCAACTTTTAAAAAAAAATTCAAGGCCTCACAAGCTGCTTACTCCAAGTCAAGAGCAAGGGATCACAGTTTAAAGACTATTGAGGGCTGACACAAGAAAATTCTTCACCAGAGAGGAGTGAGTCTATGGAATCCTCTGTTGTAGAGAGCAGTTGAGAATAAAACATAGATTGCTTTCAAGGAAAAAACAAATATAATTCTTGGGATTAAAGGAATCAAACAGAATGGAGAGAGAGAGAGAGAGAGAGAGAGAGAGAGAGAGAGAAGGGAATGGATTACTGGAGTTGGATGATTAGCCATTATATTGAATGGTGAGGCAAGGTCAAAGGCCTATTATTGCTCCTACTTTCTACGTTTTAATGTGATCTCATAATGAGATGCTATCACTAACTTTAGACGTAACATATGTCAAAATACACCTGTCCAGATAATTCTAACTAAAAAAATGCATATGCTTGTCATATTCATATTCATTGTACAAGTTTTAAAGTGAGTAACTTAAACATTTGAACATAACCCTGCAGTGTATTATGGAAAACTACACCAATTCATAAATCATAAAATACCAAGTCTGGATGAGGTTTGAAATGCATATTTGTAACTCATGTTAGAGACATATTCGAGCACAAAGCACACCAGTCTATAACTCGACTTGCAGACAACTCAACTAGCTTCAGTTTGATAACATGACAAACGTAGGCTTATAATTAACTGTGAGGAGAAAGTGAGGACTGCAGATGCTGGAGATCAGAGCTGAAAATGTGTTGCTGGAAAAGCGCAGCAGGTCAGGCAGCATCCAAGGAACAGGAGAATCGACGTTTCGGGCATAAGCCCATTTCCTGAAGAAGGGCTTATGCCCGAAACGTCGATTCTCCTGTTCCTTGGATGCTGCCTGACCTGCTGCGCTTTTCCAGCTACACATTTTCAGCTTATAATTAACTGCGTCAAGTAAGGTGCCTGACTTTTTTTAAAATGTACCATTTTCTCATTAGCACATTATGCCAAAGACCACATTCTTTTTGGAACCTAGGCTGTCTAATTTCATACATGGCTAAAATATGTTTGATTTGTAGTTAAGATAGTAACAAAAGATAAACAAAAACAAAGCTACACAGAATTAAAGAGTTAATTGTTGAATTACATTACCCACCCAGCACAAACCCTTGCTGTCAGACTGCATCTTCCCCAGGCTGAATAATAATGAGCATGACAGACAGCAGGAGACTGTTAAACCTGCTTACGGCCTAGAAGTACACAATCCACCAAGTTAGTTGAACAAAATCCATTTTTTATTATTACACACCAACATGTTGGATCCCTTCAGATAGTCATACTACCTCAAGAGGTCAGCTTTGCTCTCAAATGGGATCGTGTCAATTAAGATGGTTTCCAGTCTTTCTGCAATAGAAACCCAAGGCTCCAAACATGATTCCCTGCAATTAAGAGTTAAATCAATCAATCAACAGGTAGACATTCCTGTCAAGTCCAAACCTATAAAAAATAAGGTCTGGAACAAATTGCCAGAGGAAGTGGTAGAGGCCAGTAAAATTATGATTTGGAGATGCCGGTGTTGGACTGTAAAGTTGGACCCAGTAAAATTAAACATTTAAAAGACATTTGGACAGGTACATGCATAGGAAAGGTTTAGAGGGATATGGGCCAAATGGACGCCAATAGTTCAGTTTAGGAAACCTGTCAGTATTGAAGAGTTGGGCCGAAGAGTCTGTTTCCATGCTGTATGATTCTATGACTCAATGCACGGTGGTAGTATCCCCACCTCTGCTCGGTCTCTTTCATACAATCCAACATCACAATGATCATTTGTAGTACCAATCATAAAAACGTTGAATGCCTACTATATCCAATCAGCCTTTCTGAACAGCACAGATCATTGCAAACATTAAGCAGTTAGCAACTAAAAAGATAATTGAGAGACATTAAGGTCCCTTTGAAAAGATAATACATAAATACAAGCATAATATTGAAGCTGAAAGTACGGTGAATTAGGTGATAGCCGATGAACTTTGTTTTTTGCTCAAAGGCTAACAACTCCATTTAAGTAAAAAGAAATAATTAATTGCTGCATTAAAATACCTGGGCAGTTAGGCTTGGGTTGAACAAGTGAAACAAATCAGAACAAGCTGTTTTGCTTCTGTGTTTGAGGAGTATATTTTCAGGTAGTGCTAAACCATCAAAATCTATTATGGTACTTCCAAATTAGGTAAGATTAGATTACTTGCAGTGTGGAAACAGACCCTTTGGCCCCACAACCCACCCAGACCCATTCCCTTACATTTTTACCTAACACTACGAGCAATTTAGCATGGGCAATTCACCTAAACTGCACATCTTTGGACTGTGGGAGGAAACTGAAGCACCCAGAGGAAACCCACACAGACACGGAGAGAATGTGCAAACTCCACACAGATAGTTGCCAGAGGTGGGAATTGAACCCGGGTCTCTGGCGCTGTGAGGCAGCAGTGCTAACTACTGTGCCACCGTGCTGCCCGTATATGTTCAAAGCTTTCTAACTCCTGCATCATTCAGTTTCCTTTTCTCCTGCAAGGTCTTGGCAAGTTATCCCACAAGTTCTTAAGGACTCAGTTGACATTTCACTGGATTCCATTTTTGTTCGTTTCAGGTCGGGATGACCAATAATAGCCTGTGCCCTTGTACTCCCTGCCGCTTCAGATAGGTTTAATTTAGCTAAAATTACCATCCTCCACCATCTCTCAGTGATTCCATGGTCCATCCGCACTACATATTGCCTCCAGTTTTATTTTCTCACTTCTGCAATCACCTCAAGAGTCTATCACCATTGGCCCTTCCTGTCCACATCACTTCTGACCTCTCGATTGGAAACTGCACAAAGACAGGCTCATGAAAACTAGCTCGATCAGTCCACCAATTTCCTAAAGGTGCATTGTAAAAGTAGCATGCCTCCAAATGCCAGCACCAAATATTGTGCTCTAAATTGCAACTTAACAGATGTTCAGCAGGATTGGGAATAGCAAAGATGCATACAAAGATAAAACTGACGATACCAACGGTATTTCAAAGTTTGAGCTTAGCAGCTTGATACCTACAATGTTTACTGTTATAAGTGTGAACTAAGAACAAAGATGGTTATGCTCTGAGACTGACTCTTTAATTTAGAATAAAACAATACAATGAAGGGCATTATAAGGCTGCTCTGCATTCTGCCCAGCAAGATTGGTTGGATTATTTATTAACGTTAAGACGACCTTATTTGTTTGACTGGAAAGAAGTTGACTATGGCCAGAACAGCTGTCATCACTGTGGGTAGACTACTCATCTCCAAATCTCTCAGGGTGTTGTTCGGGATGTCCCAGTGTTATGAATGGTTACTTGAAGCTGCCTATTTGATTCCAAGACAGAATGGAGTTCTGATTGTTCCAATTCATTAATTAATTAGCAAGCTTACCTTGCTGGGGACATTTAAGTGACTACTGGACATGCACATGGATAGCAGTGAGTTGAGAGGTGCGTAGGTTAAGTTACTTTATTTTACATTAGGATTAAACCTCAGCACAAAATCGTGGGCCAAAATCTGTGCTGTACCTTTCTATGATAAAATATATACTTGATTCACAGGCTTGGGACATAGCTTGAATAAGGAAAAGTCTGTAGAAAGCAATTATTGTTGCAAGGTTTGTAAGCTGTCTGCAGACCTCCCGAATAGGAGAGTCAGCAAGAATCAGAGAGAGAGGGAGAGACAAGAGAGGGAGAGACAGACAGAGAGGAAGAGACAGACAGAGAGAGAGAGGGAGAGGGAGAGACAGAGACAGAGACAGAGGGACAGAGAGAATCAGAGAGAGGCGGATAGAAGCAGCCATCATGCTTCCACAAAAGAAAAAAAAAATGTTGCAATTATTAATAACCATGCAGGAGAAGGGTGGGAGATTACACACAGTTTGAAAAGATCAAGCTTGAGGGGGATCTAAAACACACCAGAGGATCCAACCAGTTTTCATTTGAGGGAACAATTTCCAATTAAGAATCAACTCTGGGATTAGAGGCAACCGAGGTATGAGAGGAGGTTTCAGGAGGACAAATTGTTTATTTGACAAAGTATAATAATGGTGGGACATTTTCAGTCTTATTACAAGTCACATGGAAGATCTTTTCTGAAATCTAAAATACAAGGTGCCTACTAAACAGTGCTTCAACGTTAAAGTTATTTGTTCATGTAAAAACCTTCAACACAAACTTGACTTACTGAAAGGATCACATGACATGAGAAATTTAAGTATCTTTTTTAAAAGTTATGTCTCCAAGGATTGTAACAACGTTAAAGATCTCAAAGCATGCAGCTACCATTATCCACAGCAGGAACCAACCGATCAAATGGCAAAACAAATTATGAAATCAGATGCCACTAACTTCTCACACCCCACATTCTTTGTGACAGATTTTATATTTCTATGGCAAGCAAAGACAATCATAGAGGGAGACTGCATTTTTGAGGAATTCTTTTCATGGGGTCATTAGTGAACACAACTACAAATTAACGCTCTGATGTATTCAACAGATCATGACACATTAAATCTTGACCTGAGCAACTTCAGCTGCAGATGTGGCCTTCTTTTACAGAATGATCCTGACGATTCAATCTGTAAATTTAATAACCAAGTGGGCTAACAGTACATCTCAGATTGAACTGTTGAGAAAAATCTCACCTTCATATGGTCTTTAGTGGCGTAGATATCGAACAACTACTTCACTTCCATGTAATGCCAGTAATAGTGTGTCATGGAATGTGGTGCTGCCTCAGTTGCAAAAATAAGAGCACGTGCCATTAAATAGGATGGACAATTTGCATGTTGAGACATTAATTTTGCATTTCTTCTAAGTACAAGTACTTATTAGTTTTGATGGTCTGTCAATGAGCCTTTTTACTCACAACCATATCTTTAATATCCATCACACTATCAGGAACCATAATAGCTTTGACCCTTTGTTGTAAATTTTGAACTTGTAACTATAAATATATCCATGCTACAATGATATCAATTTATCTAAACTGCCCAAAATTTACACTACACCTTCTGACTACAAACAAATTACCACAAGTCCTTTCAGTTGCTTTCTTTCCCAGGTTACGGGTGATCACTTATGCATTACATGCAGTGTGCAGTCACCATGGTAAAAATAATAAAGACTTTACAGGAAATGCAACTAGGTATTTTGAGTAGCAGCCATCATTGGGTTAAATTGATGCAGTATAATTTTAGCGATGTTGTGTGACCAATAATTTCTGAACAAAATTTTTGTTTGATCACAAACCAAATTGTATGTGAGTCCACTGTTCTCCAGAACATCTAAATCACAAGTATTGTTGATACAAATACTTCAATCAACGTTTCCCCCTCCACCCCATTGATGAAAGATATCAAACACCAGAGAACACAATTTGAATATAGCATTCAGTAAAGGTCTGTCCAATGCAAAGCAAGTGTGATTTGTGTTAATAAGTTTGAGGAGAATGCTCTAATGTTGATGGTAGCTATGACTGAACCTAAAACAATATTAGCCTGAAGAGCTCACTGGGCTCAAAGTTAAAATTGCAGGTGATTAGAAAGTTAATTGCAGCATATATTGTTTAAAATAATCTGATGTACAAAGAAAGGAGCAATTAATAACTTCTTAACTGTCAATCTGGTCAATCAAAATTTATGCAGAAAAGGCAAAGTTAACATGCCCTTGGACTTGCCATAAAATCAGAAAAACTATTTAAAGTTAAAATTCAAAGTAAAAAATGTAACATTTGGCCATCTCAGTTATGGCTCCAGGCATTATGTTCATTTGTACAACTAAATGAACAGATAAAATAGAACTGGAAGATGGAAGATTACAGTATTTGGGAAGGTTGTCAACAAGAAAAAATCAATGCGAAAACACGACTTCTACATCTGTGACATCAAGCTTGGTACAAAATTTCTCCACAAGCTGTAGCAATTAGCTAGTGTAAAAGAATATGAAGCTGGAAACCCATCACAGGGGTTAATGGGAGTCAGGTTCAACATGATATTGGGCGAGAAGAGGGATATATTCACACAAACTATGGCCAAGGCTGTAAATAACAGCTTCAGTCTTCCCAATGTTTCATTCCAGGAAGTAGAGCTCCTTAAATGGAAGTTGCCAAGTAGTTGCCCCTCCACTTCTCTCCTCTTAACCTCACCTGGAAATTACTAAACTTCAGCCAAAATCTGACACATCATCTGTAACATTATTGTTACATTTAAACTATTTCAAATATGGATGTAGGTTTGTTCGCTGAGCTGGAAGGTTCATTTTCAGACATTTTAGCACCATACTAGGTAACAGAGTCATAGAGATGCACTGCCATCTTCAGTGACTCTCCAGGCGAAGCACTGCTGACAATTCCTGCTTTCTATTTATATTTGGGTTTCCTTGGGTTGGTGATGTCATTTCCCGTGGTGATGTCATTTCATGATGTGATGTAATTTCCTGTTCTTTTTCTCAGGGGATGGTAGATGGGATCCAAGTCAATGTGTTTGTTGATAGACTTCCGGTTTAAATGCCATGCTTCTAGGAATTCTCGTGCATGTCTATGTTTGGCTTGGCCTAGGATGCATGTGTTGTCGCAGTCAAAGTGGTGTCCTTCCTTGTGAGGATACTAGTGAGAGAGGGTCATGTTGTTTTGTGGCAAGTTGATGTTCATGTATCCTGGTGGCTCGTTTTCTGCCTGTTTGTCCGATGCCATGTTTGTTACAAACAGTTCTTGCACAGTATTTTGTAAATTACATTGGTTTTGATTGTTGTCTGTTTCAAGTTCAAGTTCATTAGCTGCTGTTTTAGTGTGGTGTGTTTGTTTGAATGAGCACCACACACTGCAAAACAGAGGAATTACGCAGAGCAAAGGAAAATCACCGATTCAGTGTATTCAAAAAGAATGGGTACCCAATGAACACAGTCTGTCGAATTCTCAGCAACAAACCCAAACAAGCAGATAAAATGCATCTAGAAACCCGAGCCACTCTCCCCTACATCAAAGAATGACTGCCAGACTACTCAGGACCCTTGGCATCATGGTAGCCCACAAACACACTAAAACAGCAACTAATGAAATTAAAAGACCCTATACAGAAAACAAGCAAAACAAATGTCATTTACAAAATACCATGCAAGAACTGTAACAAACAGTGTAATAAAAAAACTAACAAAATGAATTCCTAGAAGCATGGCATTCCAACCAGAACTCTATCAACAAACACATTGACTTGGATCCCATCTACTATCCCCTGAGAAAAAGAACAGGAAATGACATCACCACAGAAAATGACATCACCAACCCAAGAAAACCCAAACATATAAATAGAAAGCAGGAAACACCAGTAGTGCTTCGTCCGGATTCTCATTGAAGATATTAGCTAGTATGGTGACGAAATGTATGAAATAAACCTTCCAGCTCAGCAAACCTCAACCTGAGCTACAAATCTTCTCAAAACTCAAATATTTTAAAACATTTTTCAATAATGACACTGAATAAAAATTATAGTGTCCTAGGACCAACTACCTTCAGCTACTTCATCAATAAGCATCTCTGCATCATAAGGTCAGAAGTGAGGACATTTGCCAATGATTTCATAATGGAAAGCAGTGATCAAGACTGCTTCAGTATCTGCGGAGTTATGTTCAAATGCAAACAATATCCAGGCTTGGGCTCAAAATTAGCAAATAACATTCACACCACACAATATCATCTTGAATAAGAGACAATCTAACCACTATCTCTTGACATTCGGTGGTAGCATCACTGAATTCTCCACTATCATTCTTGGGGTTACCACTGATCAGAGACTCAACGGGATTCACCATATAAACACTAGCTACACGGGCAGGTCAGAGACTCAGAATATTTGAGCAAGTAACTCACCTCCTGATGACCCAAAGCCTGTTCACCATCTACAAGGCACAAGTCAGGAGTGTGATGGAATACTCCCCAAGGGGCATGCAGCTCCAACAACATTCAAGAACACCTTGACACCATCAGGACAAACCATTTGATTGGCACCACAAACATCCACTCCTTTCACCACTGACACCAAGTAGTGCACATTGTTGCTATCTACAAGTTGGACTGCAGAAATCTCAAAATAGTTAGACAGCACCTTCCAAACCCATGACTACTTGCATCTGGAAGGACAATGGAAACAGATACATACAAACACAACCGGCTGCAATTTTTCCTCCAAACCACACATCATCCTGACTGGGCAACAGATCACCACTCCTTCAATTTCACGGGGTCCAAATCCTGGAATTCCCTCCCTAAGGGCAATGTGGGTCTATGTACAGCAAACAGACTGTCACAGTTCAAGGCAGCAGCTTAACACCAACTTCTCAAGAGCAACTAGGGGGGAAGAGGTAATAAATGCTGGCCAGACAGCAATGCCCATGTCCCACTATTGGCTTTATAAATAAATTCAAAAAGTGATCAGGTACAACTTCTACAAAAAAAAACAAAGTTCAAGAATAATGTGTCTGATTGAAATAAGACAAAAGAGCTAATGCATTTTCCCAGCTATCACCTGGAAGCTTCCTCATCAATAAAACGCCCTCTGGGAACAGAAGGTGTAGAATTGTCTAGATACTTCATGGTTGCAATTGGACATACACTGAGGATCAAACAAATATAATGAAAATGCTCTTAAAAAGGAACTTTTTTTTCTATATAAGATTGCAAAGTACTAATTGCCAGAAATAAAATATTGAAAAAGAAAGAATCATTCATGTTCAATATTCTACAACCACTAAACTAACACAAACAGCGAAGTCATTAAGCTGCATCAGAAAGTTTAACCTATTATACAGTTTTAAAAAAAGGGTAGTGATCTTCCCACAGGAACAAAGTCATTGCAGAGGGAAATTTAGAGTTGTGGCTCTAAAGGAATCACAATGAAGTTCAAACTTACACTTCAGCAAAACCAGTGTATGGACTCCGCCAAAAGGCCCAATTCTTAATTCGGAATCCAAGATTCAGATGATTTCAATGAGCTTAGTTTAATATCTTCCCATGAAAAACTAGAGGAATTAAAACCAGTTACACCTCCTGGATAATGATATAACTAATATCATCTATCTAACTCCAAAAAGGACAATGAACACCCACATTAACAAATGAATCCATCCTTACCCACAACCTAACCTGACAGCCCAATGCTACCTGTTTCCATAGTCCCATCCCTTGTATCCATCCAGCCCATATAAACTCCACCTTCCTGTTGCATGCACATGCATCTCCCCATTCTGCCCTGCTAGTTCCCAACTTCTCTCAAACTATGGCACATATCTGCACCATACCTCCTGCAACTCTACCCATTTTTCAGTTTGTGACTCTATGCCTGCTACTTGATGCATTTACCACCTTACCGTCCTGCATTTTATCTATTTACTTCATTCCTACCCCTTTACCATACTTAGCCACACACATTCTCCAAAAAATATTCACTAACACTGAGTTTTACAATGAATGCAGACATGCTTATTGTACAAAAATTATCTAGTAACATGAAACCTTTTGAAGAAGTTACAGAATTATTACACTGCCAGTTAAAAAGAATTGCATGTTGAAAAAGGAGAAAAAAATGCAGAAGTTTCATGACATTTAGCTTTCTGTGTTAATCTTGGTTTATTGGTTTTACCTCCGCTGCACTGGGTCAAGGCCAAGACCCAGGAGGCACCAAGGAATGGTCAGCACAGAAGGCAAGTGGGCATTTTTTTTTACATCAATTAGCATCTATCATCATCACAGATTTCTAACTGCACGACTAGGTTTGAATAATTTTCAAGAGAAGTATGCTTTGCCTTGCTCTGTGGGATCAAATACCTAAATAACTTGGAGAAAGTGAGGACTGCAGATGCTGGAGACCAGAGTTGAAAAATGTGGTGCTGGAAAAACACAGCAGGCCAGGCAGCATCCGAGGAGCAGGAGAATCGACGTTTTGGGCATAAGCCCTTCTTCTGGAATGAGGTTGGTGTGCTAAGCGGGCTGAGATAAAAGGTAGGGGGGGATGGAATTTGGAGGAGGGGCATTGGGAATACGATAGGTGGAAGGAGGCGAGGGTGAGTGTGATAGGCCGGAGAGGGGGTGGGGGCAGAGAGGTCGGGAAGAAGATTGCAGGTCAAGAGGGCTTTGCTGTATCCGGGGATTGGGACTGAGATAAGGTGGGGGGAGGGGAAATGAGGAAGCTGGAGAAATCTACATTCATCCCGTGTGGTTGGAGGGTTTCAAGGTGGAAGATGAGGCACTCTTCCTCCATTGCCAGACCCTGACCACATGACGCCTGGAGGCGGCCAAGGACCTGCATGTCCTTGGCGGAGTGGGAGGAGGAGTTAAAGTGTTCAGCCACAGGGCAGTTGGGTTGGTTAGTGCGGGTGTCCCAGAGGTGTTCCCTGAAACATTCCGCATATAGGCAGCCTGTCTCCCCAATGTAGGCCTAAATAACTTGACAAGTTTTAATTTTTTCACTTGGTTATTTTTTGTCTCCAGTAGCAAAGCTGTTTTAATGGTCAATAAAGTTAAAAATCACAACACCAGGTTATAGTCCAACAGGTTTAATTGGAAGCACACTAGCTTTCGGAGCGACGCTCCTTCATCAGGTGATTGTGGAGGGCTCGATCCTAACAGAATTTATTGCAAAAATTTGCAGTGTGATGGAACTGAAATTATACAGTCAATTGTACAATCAATTTTTCAATGTATAATTTCAGTTACATCACACTGCAAATTTTTGCAATAAATTCTATGTTAGGATCGAGCCCTCCACAATCACCTGATGAAGGAGCGTCGCTCCGAAAGCTAGTGTGCTTCCAATTAAATCTGTTGGACTATAACCTGGTGTTGTGTGATTTTTAACTTTGTACATCCCAGTCCAACACCTGCATCTCCAAATCATTAATGGTCAATATTTTAACTTCTGTGAGTGTTGCTGACACTGAAGATTCCAGCTTTCAAAATATGCAACATCTTCCAAAGCATCACAACCCATTACAACTATTTTCTGTTACAGCTTTAAAGCAAAAGAAAAAAAGTCTTATCTTTTGCTTGCTGCAAAGTATTCATGGCAACTCGCAACCATCACTCACCTGTATTTCCTCACAGTTAAGATGACACTGTAGAGTGTAGAAAGTCATGCTGCTCTGTTGCTGCAATCACTGTGAAATTTCATATTGAAAATCAATGTGCTAGAGGTTGTCATCGCTCCTACTCATTTCCTGCTGAGGTTTCCACCTGTCCTAATTGGCTATACTGCAGCTTCTAATTCAAAACAACCTAAATTAAGCAAGAACGTGTCATTATCAATTCCAATCTACTGCTATGTCTGAGTTACAAATTATGCAGCCTCTTATTAAACTGCTGGGGATTTCTTGGAATATGAGAGATAAAAACAGGAAGACATCCTGCTCTAATCTTAAGATTCCTGCACTTCAGGTGCATAGATTGCATGCCATGAAGGCCAAAACCACCTAATGACACAAATACCCCACCTATCCCTTCCCATGACCAACTTCTGTCCCATGTGTAACACTGCAGCTACCATAAGCTTCAGTCTGTACAGCCACCTACGGACTCAACTGGAAAATGGGAGAGAGTCATGCTCGTCTGCAAGTGACCATTGATGATGAGTTACTGGTCCACTATGATGTATCTAATGATTGTAAACGTAAAATTCACTAATTTTTCCTGCAATGCGGTGGCTCTAACTTACCCTACTGTAAACTCTTGTGATCGTCTTCAGCAATGTTAACAAAAGCTTTGTTTTATGCTCATCAGGACATAGAACATAGAACCAAACAACGCAGTACAGGTCCTTCAGTCCTCGATGTTGCGCCGACCTGTGAAACCGATCTGAAGCCCATCTAACCTACACTATTCCATTACCATCCATATATTTATCCAATAGCCATTTCAATGCCCTTAAGATTGGCAAGTCTACTACTGTGGCAGGCAGTGCATTCCATGTCCCCAGGATGGAGTAAAGAATCTACCTCAAACATCTGTCCTCTATCTATCACCCCTCAATTTAAAGCTACGTCCCCTCGAGCTTGCCATCACCATTCGAGGAAAAAGGCTCTCCCTGACCATCTGATCATCTTGTATGCCTCTATTAAGTCATCTCTTAACCTTTTCTCTAACACGAACAGCCTCAACTCTCTCAGCCTTTCCTCCCAAGACCCTCCCTCCATACCAGGCAACATCCTAGTAAATCTCTTCTGCATGCTTTCCAATGTTTCCACGTCCTTCCTATAATGCAGTGATTAGAACTGTACGCAATACTCCAAGAGCGGCTGCACCAGAGTTTTGTACAGCTGCAACATGACCTCAGGGCTCCGAAACTCAATCCCTCTACCAATAAATGCTAAAACTCCATATGCTTTCTTAACAACCCTACCAACCTGGGCGGCAACTTTCAGGGATCCATGTACATGTACATAGAGATCTCTCTGCTCATCCACACTAGCAAGAATCTTACCATTAGCCCAGCACTCTGTATTCCTGTTACACCTCACACTTTTCTGCGTTAAACCCCATTTGTCACCTCTCAGAAAAAAACACAGCAGCAACAGCAGCTTTTTTAAGAAAAGGTCAACATTACAAGTAACATAGCAAGAAAGAGAAAAAAAACAAACATTGCTGTCTAGGATATAAATCCATCCAAATTATTTTCAAGTGTCCAAGAAATTTTACTTGTTCCAAGGAGTCAAATGACCACATTGTTTCTTCATGAGTAATACGAAGCACTACTGGGTATCTCATCGAATATTGAATACAAGGGTCCCTTAATTTTCTCTTGACCTCAAACTATTTTCTTTTATAGATCACCGCCGCAGAAAAATCCTGAAAAAAAATTACCTTAGTTCCCTGAAAATTCAGGACTTGTGAATCTTTCCCTATCCTTCTGGAAGATTCCAGGACTCTCTGCTTATCCCTGTAGCTCTGAAATGGTACTAGGACTGAGCTGGGGTGCCAATCCAGACTGGATCTGTGCACTGCAACCCAGTGAGTTCTGTCAACCTTTACCTGGTCCGTTTTGGCATCCCAGCCAACAGACTGTGGCAGCCAATCTTCAAAAAAGCTTGCAAGCTGCCCAGATTCCGCTCCTTCCTGCACCCCATATTTTTCCACCTACTTCGATCTTCCAGATCTGTTCAGTCGAGGCCCGGAGCTATTTGAAAGGCCTGGATCCACCCTGCAGAGGACTCAACCTCAGTCTCCGACGCTGCAGTCCACTACTTGATCTCTTCAACTTGCTTCCCGAGCCCTTCCAACTCCTCAATGCTTTTGTCACATGACCGAAATTGGCTCCAGCTAAGTTCGAATGTCTTCCATCTTCCTTATAGCACGTTAAACCCAGCACTCATTTGCTCTTTCCCGTACTTTGAACAGCAGAGTCTCCCGTTATCTGAGGTAACATTTCCAAGTAGCATCACCAAAAACAACTGAAGTAGTTAATCATTTATCTGCAAATACCAGTCTATGCTGTGAAACTGGCTGCCACATTTGTTTACCAATTTTCTGTAGTTCAAAATATGTAATCGAATCCATTTCACAACACTGAAGAAATGATAAAGCATTGTATCAATCCAAAAATAAGTTCTTTTTCCAATGCATTATGCAGGAAAAATCGAAACATAAACTTCCAAATGTCATCATAATGCATTCCCTGAAATGACCAGCAGTATTAAAAAAGATAAATGGCTCAAAAAGTATCAAAGTGTAACTATAATCCGATTTAAAAGATGACAAGTTACAACTAACTATTGGCATTCTTCTCATTTTGCTAACATTTAAACAGCATTGATATTATCATCAGATACACCAGTTTGGAGGAATTTAATAATGAAAGAGCTCAATTAACCTGCACAGTTGATGCACACTATTTAAATCATGTGCAAACAGATGAATCTGTTTTAGCGAAATGTTTCATTTTGTTTTAGGATAGATATTGATAGCTCACTTTTATTTGAAAGAATTTATGTATTTCTCAACAATTATAAGTGAAACTTCAGAACAAAGTTTGAAAATATTTTGGATGAACTATGAATACAAGATCTCCTTGCTATAAAAGTTAACTTTCCTGTGAAGCATTTTATGGCATGGAGGAGTTAGACCAAAGGGTCTGTTTCCACGCTGTCTGATTCTAAACCTAAAAAAAAAGCTAACTGAAGAAAGAATAGCTCCACAGATTTTCAAGAGTAAATTGCACTGAAATATTTTGACAAAACATTCCCTTTCAGTCCTCCAGGTCAAAAAGGTTCATGTTGTGAATTTTAACTTAAGTTCATTCAAGAATAAATTTCAGGCAGCTTTATGGAAGCGTGCTTAATCCATGCAATCAAATCCTTACGGTGAGAAGGAACAAAGTTGGAGTTGGGATATTAATAAGCAATATTCAAAGTATTTGCGGTAACTTTGACAATAATATTGAAAGGAAGGAGGGTGGACAATGGAGAAGACAAGAGGAACATTGACAAAAAGCAGGTCAGGAATCCAAAATGCCAACTGTTAAAGACCAGGACAGACCCTCTCAAAACATTTCAAGAAAGGAGTCTGGAACCCAACTTTGCTAGTCATTTTACGTGTAGACTGGATATTCCAGCAGGGATGCAGCTGGCCCAGCTTTAAACAAAACAGAATTTATTTGCAAGATTACTAAATGAAACACGAAGAGAACAGAAAATAGAATAACTTAACCTATGTGAAAACAGAGTATCCCAATCTAATGATGCTGTTCCAAATGCCTGCAACAATCCCCAAAAATACCCCTTGGGATAAGATGTAAGATCAAACATTGGGTCTTACAGGAGACAAAGATAGAGATAGAGAGACAGATAGCCAGACAGACAGACAGACAGACAGAGAGAGAGACAGAGAGCACGAGACAGACAGCGACAGAGACACAGACAGAGAGAGCGAGACACACACACACAGAGACAGACAGACATACAGAGAGACAGAGAGAGCGAGCGCGACACACAGATACAGACAGAGACAGAGAGATACAGACAGAAAGAGAGACACACACAGAGAGAGCGAGACACAGACAGAAAGAGAGCGAGACAGACAGACAGAGAGAGAGCGCGCGCAAGAGACAGACAGAGGAGACAGAGAGACACAGAGAGACACAGAGCGAGAGAGAGAGAGCGAGGGAGAGAGAGCGAGGGAGAGAGAGCGAGGGAGAGAGAGCGAGGGAGAGAGAGCGAGGGAGAGAGAGCGAGGGAGAGAGAGCGAGGGAGAGAGAGCGAGGGAGAGAGAGCGAGAGACACAGAGTCAGCGAGAGCGAGAGCGAGAGACACAGAGAGAGCGAGAGCGAGAGACACAGAGAGAGCGAGAGCGAGAGACACAGAGAGAGCGAGAGCGAGAGACACAGAGAGAGCGAGAGCGAGAGACACAGAGAGAGCGAGAGCGAGAGACACAGAGAGAGCGAGAGCGAGAGACACAGAGAGAGCGAGAGCGAGAGACACAGAGAGAGCGAGAGCGAGAGACACAGAGAGAGCGAGAGCGAGAGACACAGAGAGAGCGAGAGCGAGAGACACAGAGAGAGCGAGAGCGAGAGACACAGAGAGAGCGAGAGCGAGAGACACAGAGAGAGCGAGAGCGAGAGACACAGAGAGAGCGAGAGCGAGAGACACAGAGAGAGCGAGAGCGAGAGACACAGAGAGAGCGAGAGCGAGAGACACAGAGAGAGCGAGAGCGAGAGACACAGAGAGAGCGAGAGCGAGAGACACAGAGAGCGAGAGCGAGAGACACAGAGAGAGCGAGAGCGAGAGACACAGAGAGAGCGAGAGCGAGAGACACAGAGAGAGCGAGAGCGAGAGACACAGAGAGAGCGAGAGCGAGAGACACAGAGAGAGCGAGAGCGAGAGACACAGAGAGAGCGAGAGCGAGAGACACAGAGAGAGCGAGAGCGAGAGACACAGAGAGAGCGAGAGCGAGAGACACAGAGAGAGCGAGAGCGAGAGACACAGAGAGAGCGAGAGCGAGAGACACAGAGAGAGCGAGAGACACAGAGAGAGCGAGAGACACAGAGAGAGCGAGAGACACAGAGAGAGCGAGAGACACAGAGAGAGCGAGAGACACAGAGAGAGCGAGAGACACACAGAGAGCGAGAGACACACAGAGAGCGAGAGACACACAGAGAGCGAGAGACACACAGAGAGCGAGAGACACACAGAGAGCGAGAGACACACAGAGAGCGAGAGACACACAGAGAGCGAGAGACACACAGAGAGCGAGACACACAGAGAGCGAGACACACAGAGAGCGAGACACACAGAGAGCGAGACACACAGAGAGCGAGACACACAGAGAGCGAGACACACAGAGAGCGAGACACACAGAGAGCGAGACACACAGAGAGCGAGACACACAGAGAGCGAGACACACAGAGAGCGAGACACACAGAGCGAGACACACAGAGGCAGAGAGAGCGAGACACACAGAGTCAGAGAGAGAGACACACAGAGAGAGAGAGAGAGAGAGACACACACACAGAGAGACAGAGACACAGAGAGAGAGAGAGAGAGAGAGATAGAGAGAGAGAGACACAGAGCGAGACACACAGAGGCAGAGAGAGCGAGACACACAGAGTCAGAGAGAGAGACACAGAGAGAGAGAGAGAGAGAGAGAGAGAGAGAGAGAGAGAGAGAGAGAGAGAGAGAGCGAGACACACACACACAGAGAGACAGAGACACAGAGAGAGAGAGAGAGAGAGAGAGACACAGAGAGAGCGACACACAGTGGCAGAGAGAGCGAGACACACAGAGTCAGAGAGAGAGACACACAGAGAGAGAGAGAGAGAGAGAGAGAGAGAGAGAGAGAGAGAGACACACAGAGAGACAGAGAGAGAGAGAGAGACACACAGAGCGAGACACAGTGGCAGAGAGAGCGAGACACAGAGTCAGAGAGAGAGACACACAGAGAGAGAGAGAGAGAGAGAGAGAGAGACACACAGAGAGAGAGAGAGAGAGAGAGAGAGAGACACAGAGAGAGAGAGACACACAGAGCGAGACACACAGTGGCAGAGAGAGCGAGACACACAGAGTCAGAGAGAGAGACACAGAGAGAGAGAGAGAGAGAGAGAGAGAGAGAGAGAGAGAGAGAGAGAGAGAGAGAGAGAGAGAGAGAGAGAGACACACACAGAGCGAGACACACAGAGCGAGACACAGAGAGAGAGACACAGAGAGAGAGACACAGAGAGAGAGACACAGAGAGAGAGACACAGAGCGAGACACACAGTGGCAGAGAGAGCGAGACACACAGAGTCAGAGAGAGAGACACAGAGAGAGAGAGAGAGACACAGAGAGAGAGAGAGAGAGAGAGAGACACAGAGAGACAGAGAGAGAGAGAGGGACACATAGACACACAGACAGAGAGAGAGAGAGAGAGAGAGAGAGAGAGAGAGAGAGAGGCGCCTTGTGCTTGCGGAAATCAAACAAAACCAGACCAGAGAAAAGCTGAGCTTGGAGAGCTGGCCACTCCCCTTTCATTGTACAAATGTTTTTATTTTAACTTGAAAGCCACTTTTACTGAGGCAGTCTCTGTTAGCTATAAGCAAATTGACAGTAATATACATCTGAACCAGACATCTTGGTAACTCTGCCTCGTACAACACGACTGAAAAAAACCCAAGGACAACACAACCTTGTTAAGGGAGTAGCATGGTCACAATACTGGCTGCTTTTTGTAAGTGAGTCCAACAAACAGAAGGCAATTCCCATGGAATGAAATGAGCTTTGAGGTGAAGTTAAAAAGATAAAAAAGGATGAACAAATAAGGGATAGACTATTCTTGCTGGGGGTGTAGATGGCAGACAGATAATGGATTTGACAGGCAACAAGAAGCAGAGACAAGTCAGTTGAAGGCCTCCATCTTGGGAATCTAACAATGGCTCTACATTCTTACTGAACAGTGAATATGGATAAAAATAAAAATTGAGGGGGAATTAAGCCCCATTACTACAAGAAGCCTGATATCACCTTTTCCAATTGATCCTACATTGAGGAACCATTATAGCAAAACAGAGTAAACAAATGGTTCAATGTGGACATCAAATATATCTTGGAGGGTTATAGACTAGTTAAAGACATTTGCCTGTATAGTTAGAAGATTGTTTATGTTCCTGAGAAGGATTACGATGGGAAATATAATGAGACTTTTACTGGAGATCAGTAGGCACAGAACTTGGGGCTTCTTTTTGATTTTCTGGGACTACTTCGTCATTCTCACTCTCTCCTTTATTAGCTGAAGGCATGCAGCAACATTTTGTTCTGCAGTTTGATAACATGAACTATGTGGACTTGCATTGAAGGAGAATGAGAATAATCTTCAAAAGTTACCAATTAAACGTCAAACCACAACACACAAGGAAGCATTTATTTTCTAGATGGTATAGTACTGGCACAAAATAATAAGCATAAGGTAGCAAAAGGTCACACCAAATAACAAATATTACAAAAAAAAGACTCACCTCTAAATAAACCTTCCCAGACTGGCGTTGTCACAACTAACAGGTTCCTATCACCTAAGCACACAGCTGGAACAGAAGACCACAATCTCAGAGTTAAATTTAGAGATGTAGAGTCATAGAGATTTACAGCATGGAAACAGACCCTTCAGTCCAACCCGTCCACGCCGACCAGATATCCCAACACAATCTAGTCCCACCAGCCAGCACCCGGCCCATTTCCCTCCAAAACCTTCCTATTCATACACCCATCCAGGTGCCTTTTAAATGTTTCAGTTGTACCAGCCTCCACCACTTCCTCTGGCAGCTCATTCCATACACGTACCATCCTCTGCGTGAAAACGTTGCCCCTTCAGTCTCTTTCATATCTTTCCCCTCTCACCCTAAACCTATGCCCTCTAGTTCTGGACTCCCCCACCCCAAGGAAAAGACTTTGCCTATTTACCCTATCCATGCCCCTCATAATTTTGTAAACCTCTATAAGGTCACCCCTCAGCCTCCAACACTCCAGGGAAAACAACCCCAGCCTGTTCAGTCTCTTTATAGCTCAAATCCTCCTACCCTGACAACATCCTTGTAAATCTTTTCTGAACCCTTTCAAGTTTCACACTATAACAGCATGCACTACATTTTCCCCCGAAATGGCTCCCTGACATACATAGCCTTCAGCTCGAGATACAATACTTATTTGTAATAACTCATTGCTTCAGTGATTTGAGGATTTCAGAGTTCCTGATTAGCTTAGTGTTTCTTTGTTGACAGATCATAAGATGTAGGAGCAGAATTAGGTTACTTGGCCCAGTCAGTCATGTTTGTGAAATCTTCTATTTCTCCTCGTAACCTTTAAAGCTTTACTTATCAAGAACCATGTCTTAACATAGTTTTAAAAATCTCTCTTCCTGGCACCATCCCGATCTTAATTCCAGCCCCTCTACAACTTCCCCATTTCAATCTAACCAACCATGCAAGCCTCCGTCTTCAACTCACTCCTTTTCCTGTTGAGTTCAGGATGAAACCTG
Source organism: Chiloscyllium punctatum (assembly GCF_047496795.1). Taxonomy (NCBI): domain Eukaryota; kingdom Metazoa; phylum Chordata; class Chondrichthyes; order Orectolobiformes; family Hemiscylliidae; genus Chiloscyllium; species Chiloscyllium punctatum. The sequence goes on from NC_092760.1 coordinate 71,186,395, forward strand.
TTTGTTCTTCTCGAAGAGTGACTGAAGGAACATCTCAGTATTGTATATCCTGAGTAAGAGGTCTCTGCCAAGACTCCAGAGATAACCATATATGATTTGAGACTTAACCACACATGCCAGATTATAATGACAGGCTTCAGAACAGGCTACAAACTACCTTTTTGGCCTTCAGTAACTAAAGGGCAAAACAGTTGAACTTTTTGGAAGTGAATCTTGATAGACAAATTTGCTTTGTCTCCCTTTTGATAAAAAAAGGTTTACCTGCATGCTTAGGGTTAGCAGGATAAATATTTATATTTGTGTATGAGCAATCAGTTTATGTTGACGTGTTCTTGTATCTTTGCTGAAATTTGGTTTTGATAATAAAGCAATAGCAACGTTTAGTGAAATACCTGGTTAGCCGATCGCTTCAAGACTTGATGTAGATAAGGCTTTTTGGTTCACTAATTTGCAAGCTGGGAAAAGTCAGAATGGTAGAGTCATAGCTATCACAGCACAGAAAGACCCTTGGCCCATTTCATTGTTGCCTTGTATGCTGCAGCATTTTAAGTGCCTGATTGGCCAAAATACTGGTTTCCATGTGAATCATTCAAGTAATAGCACTGTTATGGATTGGGGAACATCCATCTTCACTGAGTTTGACAAAAATAGGGATAGGGAAAAGAGACAAAGTCTTTTCCCTGCGATGGGGGAATCCAGAACTAAAGGGCACAGTTTTAGGATGAGAGGGGAAGATGTAACTTTTTCACACAGAGGGTGGTGAGAGTACGGAATGAACTACCAGAGTAAGTGGTGGAGGCTGGTATAAATGCAACATTTAAAAGACATCTGGATGGGCATACGAATTGGAAGGGTTTAGAGGGATATAGGCCAAGTGCTGGCTAAAGGGACTAGTTTACCTTAGGATAGGATAGCTGATCAGCCTGAATGAGTTGGACCAAAAGGTCTGTTTCAATGCTGTACTCTATGACACAGGGGAGTTCTGTGGAGTCCCATCCCTTTGATTCTGCTCATGCCCCACAATACATGCTCAAAATCAAAAATAAAAACCCAAGTAAACACCAAAGGATGCAAAATAACAACATATCATTGTACAATCTGTATTGGAAATTTGCAGAGTGCTCAATGTGAGCACAATCATTTCACTTGTGCTTTATGCCTCAAGTTTAAAAATTCTTCTCTGGATGGTACAATTTTCAAATGACCTCAAAGTTGGGGGAAACCTTTTCAGAATGCTTCTGAAACCCCTTCCCATATTAGTTGCAGCTGATGCATTTTCTTTCATCTGAATCAATTTATGTTGTCCAGTGATATTTTATATTCAAATAAACACAAGCTTCATTGCCTTACAATTTCCTCCTTTTAAGCTTTAGCCAGTGTCCTGAAAGATGCTTACGAATTATTGATTAATATGCTGCATGTGGAATACCATGATAGTAAGATTGCCTTGAGGAGAAAAACAACATGAAACCTCAAACTACATTAAATTAAACAATCAAGCTTGAAGTGCACCAGTTTTTTTTTTAACTACTTCCAACCTTAAAAAGTCAAGCATTTGGGAAAGCTCACCTTAAACAAACCTCCATATATTACCATCTGGCTGGGCAGTCTAAATATAGCATTAAGCAGCTGAAACATACTATTGTCAGGGAATCATTGGTCATTCTCCAGTCAGGAAACTGGAGAAATCGGAGTTCAACCCTTGTGGTTGGAGGGTTCCTAGGCGCAAGATGAGGCACTCTTCCTCCAGCCTCCTCCATGCACCACCCACACCCTCCACCTCCTCCATGATGTTCGCTTCCCCGGTCCCCGTCGCCTTATCTTCACCATGGACATCCAGTCCCTGTACACCTCCATCCCCCATCATGAAGGACTCAAAGCCCTCTGCTTCTTCCTTTCCCGCCATAACTTCGACTGACTGAACTGGTCCTCACCCTCAACAACTTCTCTTTCCAATCCTCCCACTTCCTCCAAACCAAAGGAGAAGCCATGGGTTCCCGCATGGGTCCCAGCTATGCCTGCCTCTTCGTAGGATATGTGGAACAGTCCAACTTCCGCAGCTACACTGGCACCACCCCCCATCTTTTCCTCCGCTACATTGATGACTGTATCGGCACTGCCTCGTGCTCCCACGAGGAGGTTGAACAGTTCATCCACTTTACCAACACCTTCCACCCCGACCTCAAATTTACCTGGAACGTCTCAGACTCCTCCTCCCCTTCCTAGACCCCTCCATCTCTATCTCGGACGACCGAATCAACACGGACTTATACTATAAACTGACCAACTCCCACAGCTACCTAGACTACACCTCCTCCCACCCTGCCCCCTGTAAAAACGCCATCCCATATTCCCAATTCCTTCGTCTCCGCCACATCTGCTCCCAGGAGGACCAGTTCCAATACCGTACAACCCAGATGGCCTCCTTCTTCAAAGACCACAATTTACCCCCAGACGTGATCGACGATGCTCTCCACCGCATCTCCTCCACTTTCCGCTCCTCCGCCCTTGTGCCCCGCCTCCAGGACAGAACCCCACTGGTTCTCACCTACCACCTCATCCGCCATCATTTCCGCCACCTCCAAACGGACCCCACCACCAGGGATGTATTTCCCTCCCCTCCCCTATCAGCGTTCCGAAAAGATCACTCCCTCTGTGACTCCCTTGTCAGATCCACACCCTCCACCAACCCAACCTCCACTCCCAGCACCTTCCCCTGCAACCACAAGAAATGCAAAACTTGCGCCCACACCTCCCCCCTTACTTCCCTCCAAGGCCCCAAGGGATCCTTCTATATCCGCCACAAATTCACCTGCACCTCCACACACATCATTTACTGCATCCACTGCACCCGATGTGGCCTCCTCTATATTGGGGAGACAGGCCGCCTACTTGCGGAACGTTTCAGAGAACACCTCTGGGACACCCGGACCAACCAACCCAACCACCCCGTGGCTCAACACTTCAACTCCCTCTCCCACTCCACCAAGGACATGCAAGTCCTTGGACTCCTCCATCGCCAGACCATAGCAACACAACGGCTGGAGGAAGAGCGCCTCATCTTCCGCCTAGGAACCCTCCAACCACAAGGGATGAACTCAGATTTCTCCAGTTTCCTCATTTCTCCTCCCCCCACCTTGTCTCAGTCCCACCCCTCGAACTCAGCACCGCCTTCTTGACCTGCAATCTTCTTCCTGACCTCTCCACCCCCACCCTACTCCAGCCTATCACCCTCACCTTAACCTCCTTCCACCTATCACATTTCTAACGCCCCTCCCCCAAGTCCTTCCTCCCTACCTTTTATGTTCGCCTGCTGGACACACTTTCCTCATTTCTGAAGAAGGGCTCATGCCCGAAATGTCGATTCTCCTGTTCCTTGGATGCTGCCTGATCTGCTGTGCCTTTCCAGCAACACATTTTCAGCGCTGACAACAAACAACAACTTTCTCTTAAAGTTGTACTGAGTCACTATAAAAATGACAGCTTTGTTTGCAGTTTCACCATTGCAACAAAATTTAGTGTCAATTTGGTGGAGCAACCAACAAGTATTTAAGAACTGAAAATGTTGAATTGTTTCAAAGTCATAAAAAAAGTGCAGCAACTACTTTTGAAGCTACAAACGTATAGGAGTGAGAAATTGAGGACAATAGTGTAGCACTGATGTTTCTTGACAGCTCCAAACTTACCTATTGTCCTCAGGCAATTTGGAAAAAGTGCCCTTGCAGCTTACTAACCAGACTGTACTGTAACAGAATTACGCAGTTTGAAATCAAAAGTTCTCACAAAGCTAATCTTTGCACAGAAAGGTAAAACCATCTTTCCAAGTGTCAAAACAAGTGCCTGATAGTTTTACAAATGCAGAGTATTAGCACTATATAAAGTAATAGCTACATATTTAGGTGTCTCTTTTTATTGCTATCGATACCAAACTGTCATAGGTGAAACTCAAAGTAAATTGTTCAAAATGTAACGGAGTACTCGGTAGCAGTGACGGAGTTGTGTGGAACCTTTTGCAATTAAGTAAAAAGGTCCAGTCATATTCTCGCAGTTTCTTGAAACAATAACCAATCCATATTGCAAGCAGTAACGTAGACCAAGTTTAATTTACATAAAGCTCGAACAGATTTAATGAACAAGTGATAATTTGCATTTCCAGAACAACTTATTTAAACATCCTCAGTCAAGCAAGCTGCTGCTCAAACTCAAGGATGCTCAGGTGTTGTCATCCTGGTTCTTGGTGTATAAGCATTCTAAGTTCTCCAAACAGGAACACAACACCCTCGAACTCAGCACCACCTCCCTAACCTGCAATCTTCTTCCTGACCTCTCCGCCCCCACCCCACTCCGGCCTATCACCCTCACCTTAACCTCCTTCCACCTATCACATTTCCAACGCCCCTCCCCCAAGTCCCTCCTCCCTACCTTTTATCTTAGCCTGCTGGACACACTTTCCTTATTCCTGAAGAAGGGCTCAGTGTAGTAGAAACAGAGTACACAGATCTAGGTCCACTATCATAAATTACTCAGAGTAAAATGAAAAAAATCAAGAGGGCATTTTAAGGTAATCTAAAGGAACAATAGTTTTGCTTGATGAATAGGGTGTGGAATTTGGAATTGGTGGTGGAGGCAGATTCAAAACGTTTAAAGAAAACTCTCCTGTCACGAAAATAAGTTGTTACTGAAACAACGCAAACACTACCGTAACCAATATAACGGCAATTTTATGTACCACCAATATTCAAAATATACGACTTGCTTGCGGTGGCGAATAGTCTTGGGTGGTGGCTAAGCGTCCTTGATGGTCAAAGGGCAGTGGCTAATCGTCAGTGGCGTGTCTGCTGTGGCGAATGGTCCAACCCTGATTCATACACCCATCTAGATGCATTATAAATGCTGTAACTGTATCAGCCTCCATCACTTTCTCTGGCAACGCATTCCATCTGTGCATCAAACTCTGCATGAAAACACTGCTCCTTAGGTCCCTTTTAAAATTATTCCTCTCTCACCTTCAACCTATACCCTCTACCTTGGGAAAACGATCTTTCCTATTCATCCTATCAATGCCCCTCATATCAATGCCCCTCAAGATTTTATAAACCTGTATAAAGTCTCTGGCTCCAACGATCCAGGAAAAATAGCCCCAATCTATTGAGTCTCTCCCTATAACTGAAACCCTGGCAACATACTTGCTACAGATATGATCACTACAAATCATAATGGGGTCTGCCAGCTCTCACATCATGTATTTACAGTACATCGACTTGCCCTGCCTCGCTCTTTTAATTACTTATTTCATAATTCGATTTTTAAACATTTCTTACTGGTCTTTTAATTTGTAGCCTGTAAATATTTCCTTTTTTATCTTTAATCTGAAAGTGTCCTACAATAGATAGTAAATCAGTAGCTATCTTCAACGAATGAATTAGTGGCTTACGTGAGGTGTCACTCTTTTGTGCTCGGCCAATGAACTTGGTCTTCAATTTATTAGGTTTAAAAAAAAATTATGAGCCAAGAAACAAAGCAAGCTAAAGCACCTCTTGCCCAAATTCCCTGAACTATATGTCAACTCTGGTTGTGATCACTCCTTCCTGATCATGCATAGCTCACTCTTAAGTCTCTTCTCAACAAAAAGAGGTCAACATCCCAAAAATCTCCCTCAAACCATGACTTTGCGTAAATGGGGAAGCCATGGCACAGGTTGCAATACTGAGATTACTACTCTGGAAGGCCTGCGCTTCAATTTACCACCTAACTCCTGAAACCGATCCTTCAAGCCCTCCAAGCTACCCCTACCTATGTCATTAATTCCCACATCAACCACAACCATTGCTTGTTCACCATCCTCTTCCAAAAATTTATCCAAAAGTTCCATTAGCTCTCGAAGTCTTACACCAAGAGACCACATGGGACCATACAATATCTCATCTGCAAATTGGACTGTCAACCACTGGAATTAAGAAAACCACTGTAATCTTTCTAATCGGCCTCCCATCCTACCATTGTTTTTCCAACACAGCATTGGGCAGCATGGTCCTGTGATTCCCTCCTCCAGAGTCACGCACCCATGTTGCTCACAAAACAGGCTTTTAAAATGCCCTAGACATTAGACAGTTCCAAGGAGTCCTGGATTTCCTAAACGTGCAGACTCCTTTCCTTTCTACAAATGGTCATCCCTCCCCCACTCATTTCTACACTCCCCTCTTGCTTGCTGTTCACTTCTTGCACTATTCTACTTCAGGCCAAGTTTATTGGAACTTGCAATCCAGTATGATCTCCAGCATAAAATGGACTTCTCTAATTCAGAAATCAAACTGAAATCAGGGCAATTACAACTAAAATCTCATCCATAAAGCTGCTGCTGTCAGCCTCAAATCTTCTGATTATCTCCATGCAACCTGGGAATTAACTTACTCTTTCCTTTCCTCTATCTTACTGCAAACTAGTTACATTGTTGCTGTTCTCACAAATTTAAGCTTTTCAGCTTTGTATTAAACTGTACTCCTAGTGCTGACCCTGCAAAACAAACACTGGCAACCAGGAAGAATCCCTTCTCCAGATGATCCCTCATCTTGGTCCTGCCATTGGTAATTGTGCCTTGGATTGCTTGGCCACAACATTAGAACTCTCCATAATATCCCCAGATCTTGACTTCAATATACATGGTGACTAAGTATTAACACATGCAGTGCTCTGACCACTGCAGGCAATGTTTGACTTTATACTATCTCCCCTTACTGACCTAAAATGTCTTAAGGATGCTGTTTAAGTTTGAACCGCTATATATTCTAAATACAGGAACAAGTTAAAAATAATTCTCAACCTATTTGCAACCCTAAATTTAAAATTATCGAATTGTACAATCCACTTTTAAGTTCTTTGGTAATTTTAGCAAAACGCTGCTGCCTATTCTAAGCTTAAGTGTAAAGTCACAACTGCATCATAGTGAAAATTCATTTCTCCCACACATTGCAATTATTAGCCCTTGGCATTTTATTATTCATCATCACTAAGCTGCGAGTGATAATAGACACCAGTCTTCTAATGGCTAGAAGGTCCTCTATAATGACGTTATTGCTGCTATATGCTCGGCATAGCAGCTTTTTAGTTCGCAGCTGAGCACAAGAAAATGACGACTATTACAGTAATAAGCCAAGCCAACTGTTTTTCGGTTCTCGTTTAATTAGTACACACTGGGCAAATGATTCCAAGCCAGGTGCTCACCCATTTCTTCAGGCAAACATTTGAAATTCAAAATAAAACTGAGTGGAACATGTAAAATCTTTGCTTCAAATTCTGAGCATCTTTGTGTATTAGTCCAAAGTTTACAACAGTTAATTTAGAGCAAATTATTCTTTACCAAGAGTAAATTCGGTTGAACAATCAGCTTTATTTCAGCTGTCAAATTAATCTGAAATACTAGGTCATAGGAAGCAAACAAACAAAAGGGTAAGCTACACCTGACCCATTAAAGATCAAATAAAAGCAATAAAATTAACCATCTTGGTCTTCTACTTCTGATTTGTTGAAAATTTAGCTGTGCAATGTGGGAGTTGCTGCTTTTTTATCATCCTCCCTTGTCCTCGATAAGATGGAGAAGGGCTGCCTTCTTGAACCGCTGCTGACTATTTGCTTTAGATGCAAAAATTACAAGGGAGGGATTTCCAGGATCTTTGACCCAGTAATAATGAAGGTTGAACAATATTAGGGTCTGAACTTAACAGTCGGTTCAGAACGGTTTTGGCTATATAATTGCATCATCATTAAAACCACTATTGTTATTTGCAATAACATTGCCCAACTTGGCTTGGTCTCAGTTCCAGCTGTTCTGAAATCCTAATGCCCATTTTTGATATCTCTTGCCTTCATGTCTTGTCTCCCAACATGAGCAGTGTTATCACTGGACTGTTAATCCAGAGACCCAGGTAATGTTCTGGGGACCACAGTTCAAATCTCACCATGGCAGACAGAGGAATTTTAATTCAATAAAAGAAAACTCTGGAATTAGGAGTCTAAATGATGACCATGAATCCATGTCAATTGTCAGCAAAGACCCATCTGGTTCACTCAACTCCCTCAGGAAAGGAAGTCTGCCATCCTTACCTGGTCTGGCCTACATGTGGCTGACTCTTAACTGCCCTCTGGGCAGTTGGGGATTGGCAAGAAATGCTGGTTGAGCCAACGATGCCACATCCAGGAACAAATTTTTAAAACATGAAGTGGAGGTCATCCAAAACTCTCCTGGCCTTGCCTTAACTTACAAGTTCTGTTTGTAGATTGTAAACTCATAATAACTGTGAATGGAGCAGCATCTTCATTTTAAAATTCTGATCTTTTGCTTTGCTATTCAGTCTCTGTAACAATCCCCACCATCCTCACAACCCTCCAAGAGATCCATACTCATCTAATTCTGGTCCTTTAATCATTGCTGATTTTAGTCATGACCATGACTCAGTTGCATGGCCTGACATTTGCAATTACTTTCGACAACTCTGTCCCACAATTTTCCTTTAGGCACTCCTTCAGATTGAATTAATTGAACAAGCTTTTGGAATTCTGATTGAATACCCACACCTATAGCTTCGGTGCATACTTTGCTTCATACAGCGGTGATCAAACTGGTGATACTTCATTAGGTTAAAAGATGCTATATGGAAAGCGAGTATATCGTTGCCAAGCAAGCACATGAGCAGGACTAAGCCATTCAGCTCCTTCAGCCTACTCGACTATTTAATAAGATCACGACCAATCTGCTCTCAACAATATTCCTGTCCAATTTATAAGGCAACCCACCCATTTCAAGCATGAATCAAGCAAATCTTATCTGAACTGCTCCAACCCATTTACGTCCTATTGTATATAACAGCTTGATGTGGTCTCACAAATGTCTGTATCACTGAGGCATAACTTCCCTACTTGGGCATAAAACTCTTTTCACAAAATACACAATCAACTTTCTTCATTATTTGCTATACCTGCATACTAAACTTTGGAAATTCACACATTTGGGCACTCTGGTTACTCTGCACCTCTTAGCTCTTCAACCTCTGACCACTGAGGTCAATTGCGTCTTTATTCTTGCTGCTGAAGTAGAATTTCACATTATTTTTTCCCACATTATTCTCCATTTGCCAAATCTTTGACCACTCAATCTATATATACACATATACCTCTTTATAGCCTCCATATGTCCTCTTAACCACCTGCCTTTTTACCTTACTTTGTGACCTCAGCAAATTTAGCAACTGGGTAAAAACAATGACTGCAGATGCTGGAAACCAAATTCTGGATTAGTGGTGCTGGAAGAGCACATCAGTTCAGGCAGCATCCAAGTAGCTTCGAAATCGACGTTTCAGGCAAAAGCCCTTCATCAGGAATAAAGGCAGTGAGCCTGAAGCTTAGCAACTGCACCATTCATTCCATCATTGACAACTGTATAATAAGACCGGAGCTCTGATCCCTGGGGCACACCAGTCAGTCCATTTTAGCACCAGCAGATCCACTTATGGTGACATTATGCTCATACTTAGCAAGTCAATGTCCTGCACATGTAAATATGTTCCACATGCCATAATGGTTATCTTCTACACTAACTTTCGCAGTAACAACTGTTCAAGAAATCCAAGCATGATACATGCACTGGTTCCCTTTGATGCACAGCACATGTTACCAACTCAGTGAAGTCTGATAAATTGGTTAAACCTGATTTTCCTTTCATAAATCAACTTTGACTTCTGCTGACGACATTGAATTTATCAAAAGGGCCCTGCTATAATATTTGTCATAGGGAAAATGTTAAGTTAACTGGCTTGCAGTTTGCCTTTGTCTCCCTTTTTGAGTAAAGGAGTCAGTTATCTTCCAATCTAAGGGAGGTTACTGATATCATCTACTAGAAAGACTAATGCAAAGTAACTGGTAAATCATCTGCCAATTTCATTTTCCATTATTAATATTCCAAAAGACCAATTCTCAGTTAACACTTTTGTAACCAGAAATTTATTTTTCTATTTTTGTCTAGCTTCCTCTCGCACTCTAATTTGACAATTTTTAATCATTATTTACTCTTTTTAATATTCTGTCCAATACTTTGACCTACTACTCAAACTTCTCAGCCTCCCCTCAATCGATGACAATGTTATCAATAACATACCATTCAGCTACCTGGGTAGCATGATTTCCTATGTTTGGGCAGTTAATAGTTACTCTTTTGAACTTTGCTTTTCACACTAGTGGGTGCATTTAACAGGAAGAGGGATATTTAAAAAACAAGAGCATGAATCCCCACGTTCAGCAGCACAAAATTGATCTTAATTCGGAGCTCCTTCACCACACGTGTAAGAGACCAGAGACAGCTCTGAAACTGGCTTTCACATAGGGCCCATTTGCCCACTTAATTACAGCTCAGAACAGAGGTCAGTAACACACAACCCAATAGAGGATTTTTATACATACTTCATTACAATAGGTACATGCAACACTGACACCAGCGCTTGTCACATGCCCTCTGACCTACACATCCAATCCTATGAATGCACGATCAATGATAGATATCTTCATGGCCCACCTTAGGTCCTTCCATCATCTAGTGACATTGGCCAGGATCCTATCAACCCTCTTTGGCCCCTTATGATTATTGAGCACATTCCGACACTATTTAATATGTCCCTTCCTCGATATTTGCCAACAGCATTATCGACTTGCTTTTTACTTGCTTTTGACCTTTTAAACTCAGTCAAGCAATTCACTCCCCTTGCTGATCTTAGTACAGAAGATCAAGGAGGATGTTCATTTCTACCAATTGGTATATTATTTATAACATCAACTCTAGTAGTTACGTATTAAGTTATACACAGTTAATTTTAGGAGCAGTTTCCCGCTGAACTGACTGGTGAAGCGGCAGTTGTTTATTCGAGATCTTAGTGACCCTGTTTCAAAATGGTTGTTGTCCCCTTGCCTCTTGGAACTCCGACGAGGTTATCTTGTTTGTACCTTATTGTTGTTCTAACCTTGCTAATGGAGAAAGAAGTTTCTTCAAGGATATTTTTGAAACTAATGTCTACATCTGAGGCTAACTGCCTTCAGAAAGTACATTCCCCAACACCTAATAAATTTAATACTAAAATGTAATTGTAATTATTTCAAAAGCTTCATCTTAGGTCAATCAAGCTTTTCCTTTCTAGTTCACATAAAAATCAGAAAGTTCTTATCAGATGTTCTTCATCACAGTTGCCGTATCAGAGTCTTCCTCTTTGCATTCCAGTCTCATCTTACTGAGACTCAGAGGCAGTTTTTTGTCTGGCTGTGAAGGCCATGATTTGAGCTACATGAAATGTTCCATCAGTTCAAATTTCCTTCAATTGTCTGTCAATTGAAAAGAAAACCCTCTCAGAGCCTAAATTTGTCATGATTAGCCATAGGCAACTATAGTGAGGGTATTAAACTCCTCCTACAGCATTAGAATCCTGGTTCATCTGGAATGTTATCTTGGAACGGCTTCATTCTTTCAAAACTCTGTGCAACTTCAAGGATCGCTGAACACAGCTGCATTAGATACTAGAGCTAAATAATACTAGAGATTTGGCGTCAAATGGGAGTTTAATTATTCATTGCAACAAGGCTGGACAAGCTCCCAGAGAATGAGATGTAGATTCCTGATCCTGAATCTGCCAGCTCATTCCTAGCCATCCTAATCACCTTCATATTTCACTATAAATTATGATCTTCAGCAAACCATTCCATTTTCTCTGATAAAGTCTGGTGGGCCAACCAGCAAAGCTGATAATTGTGGGCAGGTTAATCATTTGGATTCCACCAGACTAGCTCTTTAATCTTTCGAAGAGTAGGTATCACCTGGGAGCCTGGAGTGACTTCACTTTGACCTTCTAAAACCACATCTTTGTTTTACAGCATTGAACATTTCCCTCACCAGCCAGAAACCACTCTGCCCATCCAGCTGCTGTCAAGACAGAATATCTGTACATCGTCTTTCTCCATTTCACTCATTTCCATTCAACTTCCAACATCAACAGATCAGCATGTCATTTTCCACTTGGGAATCCCACAGCTTTCAGGACTAATTGTCAAGCTCAATAATTTAACAACTTAAACACATTCTTCCATGCCTGTGCCCACCCCACCACACCCTATGAGCATATCGTGACATCAGTTGCTTTCGCGCAGCAAACTCAATTTTACTTATTGATGGTCCCCATTATTAGCTTTCCGTTCTCCTGGGCATCATCCACACTTGAGGTAAAAACAATGACTGCAGATGCTGGAAACCAGATTCTGGATTAGTGGTGCTGGAAGAGCACAGCAGTTCAGGCAGCATCCAAATAGCTTCGAAATCGACGTTTCGGGCAAAAGCCCTTGAAGGGCTTTTGCCCGAAACGTCGATTTCGAAGCTAGTTGGATGCTGCCTGAACTGCTGTGCTCTTTCAGCACCACTAATCCAGAATCATCCACACTTGGTTTCCTTACTGACGTTCTCTCACTCTCTAGGCTCCATCTCGGTCTACCCACTCACTCCTTCCCGCCCGCCCTCTCCACCACTGTCAAACTTAGAAAAACCAAAATGACACAGTTCAGTTTGCAAGTGATGGTAACCCATGAGGGTTTTCAAACTGCCACTGAGGCCTCAGAACCATACAAGCTGGAAGAAAATGCTAACAAAAACATTAAATCATGGCTAAATTGCAAAATAACAGTTTACATTACTGACAGCATTCTTAACCCAGTCAAAATGCTGAAAATGAACACTCAGACTGAAACTTGTAATCTAGGCTGTGCAGTACTGAAGGTCATTCTTCAAAGTACTTTCTTGCATTAAACTAAAGCCGGTGTCTGTTCAGTGGACATTGCTGATACCATGCACTACCCAGAAGTACAGGACAGCTTTATGGCAAATCCAAAACTGAAATAAACTGAATTGATCTTCAACTTATCCCAAAAAATCGACAGCCTATTTTAAGACAAAATCCTCTCCAAAACTGTTACAGAAGCTGTAAAATAGAGGATGTAAAAGGGTACTTGATAAATGCATTTTTTTTTGTTAATATCCTGAGGTGCAAAAAGAATTGGCAAACTTCCAAGCATATTGTACTGTCAAATAAAACTCAGCTGCTGCTTCCAAAATAAAAAGCCTGGTTTTGCACAATGTACACTTGACTTCTCAGTGATAACATGATGCAGGTCACCTACACTAGTCACTGCTCTCATTTAGCTAAGAAAAACCACACAAAATTTGAGTTGATTTCACTTTGTGGATATTGATCCAACAAACAGTGGGAAAAAAAACATCATATCCATACATTGTTACCCTAATCCTGAGAATGATCATTGTCAGCAAATTCTGCTTTCTTATATGACCATACATCGCATGGAAGAGAAAATAGCTAACAGTATGACATCAACGAAGGCAAAAAAAATTGATAGATTCCAGGAAGCAGAATAAGAAATTCATGGATTAAGCAAAAAGAGGTTCTTCGCTGAACTCAGAGCACAAATTGTGATGGCTACAAGTTGTGTGTAGTTGATGTGCTATTACTGTAATTAATTTTTGTGTATTATACATAAGATTAAAACATTTTGATAAAGAACTGCTAAGTTTCTCTACACTTCTTATTCCTTTCCGCTGCTCAAGGAGAGTGGCAACCATATAAACAGAAATATGTATTCATGATTCTCATTTACACGTTGCAAATCAATTTTCTACAATGCTGCCAGGCCACGGTTGCTAATTAGTAGATCATTAGGCAGCTAATTTTGTACCACAGATTAGAATTCACCCATCACCACCTACATCCAACCCTGCTTAAATAATGAGGAATTTTGATGAACTTCCATGTTCCTTCCCTCAAGGGAGATGCAGAGCTTTGCTGAGCGATTAAAAACACAGCCTCATTAATGCATTTTCTTCCATTTCTCATACAGACAGAGTAATAAGCACAGGAAAAATAGAATGGTGAAACAGTCTTCAGATGTCCATTTTACAGGTTAAATCTGTAACTACATTTTTCTTGGAACGACCATTTTGGTCTGTCACTACAACAACAGTATTTTCCATTAAACTGTTTATTTAAAACTTATATATGTATTATTTCTCTCCTGCCACAGTGTTGTAGGACATATCACCCAACTGAACACGCAACCTTAACAGTGACTGGTTAATTTATCCACCAAGCAATCCTGGAGGACTGATAATTTTCTCAAGCTAAATTTACAAAGACTTGTCGAATCATAGCTCCCACACCAACTTCATACCCTCACTAAGGACCTAATCTCCCAACCTGGCTACTACATTAAGTTATTCCAGTCAGTTTGTCTCTGTTAAAGTACCTATTCAAGATGGCTCAAGGAATCCCTAATGGACTCTACCTGTAAGCCTCTCTTGGTTCATCCTGGAGATTGTACTTTGTGGTAGGCTGGAATATTCAACTCTTACTGACAGTTTAGTTTAAATTATTACTTTTATTTTCCAATGGCATGCATGTTACATTATAACATGATAATTAGAACAGACAACAGGACGTTGAACCTATCAACAAAGACGGCATACTTAAACTACTGGACCTGTGCCTCACAACACACTTCACATTCAACAACCAGATATACGAACAAATCAATGGAACACCCATGGGCTCACCGATCTCTGGACTCATAGCAGAAGCAGTAACGCCAAGGTTAGAACAAACAAACAGTCTTACCGCAAATTCAACCCAAACTCTGGGTCAGATATGTGGATGACACCTTTGTAATCATTAAAAACACAGAAATAGAGAACACACACCAGATCATCAACGCCACACTCACAGGAATCCGATTCCACACTCACAGGAATCCGATTCACCAGAGAGGAAGGAAAGGATAACCAACTCCCATTCCTAGACGTGACGGTACAGAGAACACCGAATGGAGAATTCACCACAAAAGGTATACAGGAAAGCCACACACACAGACCAAGTCTGTGTGTTGGGCTGGTTGCTTTCATAGAGGTAAAAACAATGAGGTAAAAACAAACGAAGTTACATCAAGACACTATTCAAAAGGGCCACAACACACTGCAGCACACAAGAACTGCAAAAAAAAAGGGGGAAGAAGAACACCTATACAATGTATTCGCCAAAAACGGATACCCTCACAATTTCATCAACAGATGCCTAAAGGAGAGACAACGGAACGAGGACATGCCGCAACCCAAAGGACTAGCCACACTACCATACATCAAAAACATTTCCGAACTGACAGCGATACTACTGCAACCACTAGGACTCATAACAGCACACAAATCATAGCCACTCTCAGACAACTCACCAGAATGAAGGACCCGATACCCAGCATGAGCAAAACCAATGTAGTGTACAAAATCCCATGCAAGGACGGCACAAAACACTACATCGGACAAACAGGAAGACAGCTAACGATCCGTATACACGAACACCAACTAGCCACGAAACGACACGACCAGCTATCCTTAGTAGCCACACACGCAGATGACAAGCAACATGAATTCGACTGGGACAACACTACTATTATAGGTTAAGCCAAACAGAACAGCCAGGGAATTCCTAGAGGCATGACACTCATCAACAGATTCTAACAAACACATCGACCTGGACCCAATATACCGGCCACTGCAGCGGACAGCTGGAACTAACAACCGGAAGCGGCAGAGACAAGCCACAATAATTGCCGGAGGAAACATCACAGAAGCGCTTCACAGGAGGCTCCCAAGCACTGAGGATGTCACCTCGACAGGGGACGAAACGTTTGCAATACAAATTCCCAGCTCGGTGAACAGAACCACAACAACGAGCACCTGAGCTACAAATCTTCTACCAAACTTTATAACATGATACCTGCAAGCCAGGCCTGAGCTAAGGTTTTAAAACCATTAGCAGAGTAGCGGTGCCAGCTCTTACCCTGAACAGCTCTCTCATGCTACTCCCCTTATTGCTGCAAACAAGCTGTCTTTATACAGAAATTGGTATTAAAACTATGACAATATCACATGTTCTTAAATCAGACAAGCAGCAATAAAATGGCAAAAGTTTGCCAAGGAAGAAAAACTCATTGACAGGTCTGAGTACACTTGACTAATTAAGCTACATGCACATCAAAGTGGGAAATGCTGATCAGGGCAGGCCAAATGGCCTATTGCCTTTAGTTAGATAAGCTTCCCTTTTAACAGTATCTCATAAAGAGAGACAAGTCTAAACTAGGCGGAAAATGTCATGAGGTAACCTCACTCAGCTAACATGCCCAGTATCATGGTCCTACAAAATGCCTTTTTCTTTTGAAATCATCTTGGATTCCCAAAATTAAATGCATAACATTTCCAGATCTCGAGCTCCAGGGAACAACACAAAACATTCAACAATGATGAGCAAGTGTACGCTCAAATTAGACCACAAAGAGTTAACTTTTCCACTAGCTTCCATCCTGTCTCTCCCCATCTCTGTGCCACTTGAACCCTTAAAACAGTGAATGTAATTTACAGAAGGATGTTTTCTCTCTCTCTCACACACACACACACACACACACACACACCTTCCAACTTTCTTACTATGTCAGGTTCAACTTTTGTGTTTTCCTAGCTTGTAAGGGTAATGAAATATTCACATTGCAGAACAGTCAAGATTGGGGAGCCTCATAAATTGAAATCTGCTCAGTGTGGTATACATGAAAATGTATCAGGATTGTTCTATTACGTGCATATTCCACTCAGCTTATTAAATTACAAATTATTTTCCTATTGAGTATGAGTTTTGTTAAGAGTCTTCAATATAAACCAGAAATTCAGTTATCCGAAATCCAACTGTGAAATATGCGCAGCTTCCAGCCCTCAGGGTGAGAAGGAAGTACTGCCACATATTCCACAAATGAACACATGTTATCACATTATTTACACTGATCCATTGACACGAAGAACAAATGTCTTTAATTCTTCTGACTCCTTGGCATCATGGTAGCCCACAAACCTACCAACACAATTAAACAGCGACAAATGAACCTAAAGGATCCAATAGATAACACCAGCAAAACTATCATTTACACGATACCATGCAAAAACTAAAAAAAAATCTGACAAACTAGCAGGAAACTTGCCACCAGCATACATGAACACCAATTGGCCACTGAAAGACACTACCTGCTATCACTAGTTTCTACACATACAAAGAAAGATAGCACTTTAAGTGGGACAACAACACATCCAAGGACAGGCAAAACAAAGACACGCATGAGAATTCTTAGAGGGATAGCATTCGAACCAGAACTCCATCAATAAACACACCAATTTGGACCCTATCTATCTTCCCTTGAAAAATAAGAAATGACATCACCCACCTTAAGAAACCAAGACCTATAAATAGAGAAGTGGGACATACCACCAGTACTTCACTGGAGACATTCACTGGTATTGTTACCTTGTCATGGTGACAAAATGTCTAAAAACAAACCTTCAAGCTCAGCGAGCCAACTTACATACTTACCATCAACCTAAGCTACAAATCTTCTCCAAATATTGCGAAATATAATTCCTGCCCTAGTTCTTCTTAGCAAAATGGAACACCTTGTATGTATCTAAATTAAACTCCATCTGCCACTTCTTGGTTCATTGGCCCAATTGATCAAAATCCCTTGGTAATCCTAGGTAACCTTCCTCACTGTCCAGGAGACTATCAATTTTGGCGTCATCTGCTAACTCAGCAACCATGCTTCTTGCACTTGCATCCAAATAATTTTATATAAATGACAACAGCAGACTGAGCACCAATCCTTGCGGAACATTGCTAACTACAGGTATACAGTCTGAAAAATATCCTATACCACCACCTTTTTCAGTTTGTTTGTTTTTTTTGTTTGGCCAAATTGCATTTCACTTCCTTGAATATAATATTTTGGATAATTTCCCCTTTATAAGCCATGGATTGGCCACTTTCCTGTTTTACTTTTGCACAGAAAGGAATGAACAATTGTTAATCTCTGAATATTTACCCTTGCCTTTCCACGGTCATCCTATTAAGCAATATTCCCCAATCTATCATAGCCAACTACAGTCTCGTATCATTGTATTCCCCTCTATTCTGATTCAGGATCTTGCTCTCCAAAATCAACGACATCACTCTCCAACTTGATGAAGAATTCAATTATGATCATCCAAGGGTTTTGACCAACTAGATAGTCAATTATTCCTTTGGCATCACACAATACCAAGTCTAAGATGGCCTGTTCTTTCATCGGTTCATAAATTCATTAGTCCAGAAAACCATTCCATAAACACTAAGTATTCTTCCTCCAAATTATCACTAATTTGATTTGCCCAATCCATGCGCAGATAAAGTCACCCAGAATTTCAGATCTTCCTTTATCGCATTCATCCTTAATTTCCTGTTTCATGTCATTCCTAACATCATTCCCAAAGTTTGGGATCTACACACAACCCCTTACCAAGTTTTTAGCCCCTTGGTATTTCTCAGCTCTACCCATAAAGATTCCACATCATTCGAGGTAATACCCTTGCTCACTATTAACTCTTTAATGTCCTCATTAACCAACAATTCAAATCCATTTCCTTTCCTTTTCATCTGTCCTTAACAAATACTGAATATCCCAGGATGTTCTGTTCCCATTCTATTGTCATTCTGACAAGTGCTTAAGCCATTTGCAGTCTTTAATGACTACATTTTTAACTTTCATGTTCTGTTAACCCCTCACCGTTTATCAGTCAGCCATCTGTTGCCACAACAACTGTTGCTATGTTTGAGTCTCCTAACCAATATACAAATGCAGAAGCTACAGCCTCCAATCAGTTGTATCTCAGTGGATACCACTCTCACCAGAGTCAAAATGTTCAGGTTTTGTGTCACTCCAGAGACTAAAGTACATAATCCAGACTAATTCAACTAAGAACTGAGGGAGTACTGCTATCACATCAAGCAACACCTGCTCATTGACACGCAGTTGGGGTTCTGCCTGGGCTACTCCACTCCTGACCGAATGACAGCCTTGATTCAAACACAAAGTCAAGAGCTGAAGTGAGAGCGACAGTCTTTGACATCAAAACTTGATTTGACAGTGTGGCATCAATCAGCCCAAGCAAAACTGGAATAAATAGGTATCGGGGGCAAACTCTCTGCTGGTTAGAGTCATATCTGGCACATCAGAAGATGGTCATGGTTGTTGTGGGTCAGTTATTGAAGCTCCAGGATATCTCTGAAGGATTCCCTAAGCATTGTGTCCTCAGCCCTACTACCTTCAGCTGCTTCAATGACCTTCCCTGCATCATAAAGGTCAGAGGTGAGGATGTTCAGCACTGTTTACTAATCCTCAATAGTGTCACAGTTCATGCTCAAATGCAACAAGATCTGGACAATATCCAGGCTTGAACTGAGAAGTGTTAAGTAACTATCACACGACACAAATGGCAGGTAATGATCATCAACAATTATAGAATCTAATTATCATCCCTTCACATTCAACAATGTTACTATCACTGAATCACCAACTATCAACATCTTTAGGGTTGCCAGTGACCAGTAACTCAACAATATTTACCACATAAACACAATGGCTCCAAGGCTCAGAAAACTGTAGCAAGTAACTCAACTTGTGACTCCACAAAGCCTGTTCATCGACGAAGCACAAATCAGGACTGTGATGAAATACTCCCCACTTGCCTGAATAGGTGCAGCTCCACCAACACTGAAGAGCTTGACACTTGTGACAAAGCTGCTCCTTAAACAAGATTATGCTGTCCTTGCTTTTTGTTTCAGAGGTCATAAAAGAAACCGACTCCAAAAAGTCTAAGTTGACAGGCTTTGACATCAATTTGATTATAGCTAACAGATACTGCCTCAGGCAACAGGCTTTCCAGTTTTTGAAGAAAATCACGTACAAATGATGGGGGAGTTTCCAGTTCTCCAAGCTCAGATTTACTCTGGTTTGGTTTGGGTTTTAGCAGTGTTTTGCTGGACCCAAAGGAGCAGGTCAGGGTGGTACTCTCACTCTGACTTCTCTCCTGTAAGACCCTATTTAATTTTTCCTTTTGTGCCAAGGGCTGTTTATGGGGATTGTTCCAAGTATTGGAGCAGCATCATTAAGTTGGGATAATTTGTCAGGTTTTTGAATAAGTTAAGTTATTCTGTATTCTATTCTCTTTTGTCTGTGATTCTTTTGGTCATCTTGTAAATAAATTATGTTTTGTTTAAAACTACATGGATTTGAAAAGCAGCAGCTCTCCTGCTTAAAACAGCTAGCAAAGGTTGGGTCTGAACTATCTTCTTGAAATGTTTGAGGGATCCGGCCTGGTCCATAACACACTGTTCAGGACAAACCAGCACACATTATTGACAACATTTCCACAAGCAGTGGGTAATACTTCCTACAAGATACACTGCAGAAATTAACCAAAACTCCTTTGACAGCACCTTCCAAACCCACAATCACTTTCATCTAGAAGGACATGGCAGTAGACGCATGGAAATACCACAAGCTGCAAGTTCTCCTCAAGCCACTCATCACCTTGATTTGCAAATATATGGCCATTTCTTAATCATCATTGGGTCAACATCCTGGAATTACATCCCTCAGAGTATTGTGGATTAACTACAACATGTGGACTGCAGCAGTTCACCACCACCTTCTCAACGAGGGGCAGCAATAAAGTGTTGGCCAGTGATGTCCACAACTCTCAGTGAACAAACAGAAAAATCCAAAGGTGTGTTTTGATGAGACATTAAGCATTGTCTACCCATTCAAGATGGTTTTGAAAAGTTCTATTACACTATTTAAGAGTGGGAAATTTGTAATATGCGTATTGCCATTTGTGGGAGCTTGCTTTGTGTAAACTGGATCCCAGATTTTCAATGTTACTATGGATCTAAAGTATTAAATTGATACGAAATGCTAGGAGACATCCAGAAGTCACAAAATATACTTCAGAAATGCAATTAATTTTCTTAACTCCACTTAATTAAATCTAGAAAGCTTAAATATAGACGAGTAGAATCAAGACACCTCATGTGTGCTGAGATCCTTCTGAAACTTAACCCACTAAATACCATCAGCTTCCAGGCATCAAATACTAAAAAGTTTCCTAAAACTTTCCCAACCCACTGAAACAGACTCAAGAATCTCAGACACCAAAAGATAATCTGAAAAGCATGTTTAGCATACACAAAAAAAAAGTCCTAAGATGCTTCACAGGGAGCTTCGTTAAACAAAAATAACCCCAAGACCTATCAGGAAACATCAGTCAAGTAACTAAGTACTCAATCAAGGTAGGTTTCAAGCTGAATGGAAATGGGAAAGATTAAAGGGTAGGAGTTCCAGAGCTCAAGGCAGCTACCAATGGTGGGCTCAAAAAAAAACTGGAATTACTTGAAGAGCTAGAAAACCAACTATCTTAAAAAGTTGAAAGGCTAGAGAAGTGTGAAGGAATAGGGAAGGGGCTGAGGGATTTGAGCACAATGACGAGAAGTTTAAAACGGTAGTGGAGAAGTTCAAAACGGTAGTGCTTGAGAACTATGACTTCATGTTCTCAATCCTAAATCATTAATCATAGGGATAAAAAAAAATGGGTGAACTGAATTTAGAGCAGGTTAGTGCTGCAGCACGAGTACTGCATTTTGGATGAATACACATGTAGAGATGATCTCAGATAGGAACTCAGCTGGCAGGACAGCAAATTAGACAAGTCTGAAGGTGACAGAGGAGAAAGGGCTTGAAATTGCACAAACCCCACTCCAGAATATTCTCCAAGGCACTTTATAATCACAGGAAATTCTTCAGAAGAATTTCCTAAGTTAGGAAATGTAGCAAGTAATTTACACACAAAATTCCACAAATACAATTATCCGTTTTTAATTATACTGGTTGAGAGATATGTTGTGTGCTGTCATCTCTGTGGTGGTGCTTAAACCCGCAATCTGTTGTGTCAGAGGCATATTACTGCCCACTGAAGCAATGGATGAAAGGATTTCAACACCATTCGTGATTCTGATTATCAATGAGTGTTAACCCAGATTCTAGCAAAAATGACACATTCACTTGATACTTCCTGCAACAAAAAAGCAACAGTTTAATCACTACTTTTTCTCCATGAGAAGGCACTCACAAGCTGTGGGCAAATGGAAAACTCTTCTTCTATGTAGCACAGCTACACCGAAAGATGGGTATCAAGATCTCAGAAAATAATGGATGCTCTTCAGAGCAGTTGCCTTGCGCTCAGGTGATGATGGAGTCTGCCATCTGGTGGGGAAAAGAGGCTTGAGTGAGGCTCATCCATTCCGACCAGATATTCCAAATTAGTCTAGTCCCATTTGCCAGCACTTGGCCTACATCCCTCTAGATCCTTCTTATCCGTATATCCATCCAGATGCCTTTTAAATGCTGTAATTATACCAGACTCCACCACCTCCTCTGGCAGCTCATTCCAGACAATGTACTACCCTCTGCGTGAACAAGATGCCCCTTATGTCTCTTTTAAATCTTTCCCGCTCACCCTAAACCTAGCCCTCTAGTTCTGGACTCCTCCATCCCAGGGAAAAGACCTTGCCTATTTACCCAATCCATGCCCCTCATGATTTTATAAACCTCCATACGGTCACCCCGAGTTTGTAAAGGGCTCACAACTTCTATCGTATGTTTTGTAGCTTCAGGACATCACAAAGCACTTTAGAACAGTTGGAGTATAGTCACCATTGTAACGTAGAATACCCACAGGCAATTTATAGACAAGCTCCAAATCACATGAATGCGATCGCAGCCAAATATCTATTTTGTTTGTGATGCTGATTCAGGAATAAATGCCTGTCCAGGAAACCTGCGAGAACCCCCCCTACTCTTCTTCAGATCGCGTTGTGGGAATCTTTACCTATACCTGACAGAACAGGTAGGGCCTCAGTTTAAACCATGTTCATTTGAAAAATAGTGCCTGTGACAGTGAACCACTTCCCTTAGTACAGTTCAGCTTTGGGAATATTCAAAAAAAAAGGGACTGAAGTGTGCCTGGATTTAAATCATGAACTCTTGGTGTCCATAGATACTGCTAGATCTGCTGAGTTTCTACAGCAATTTCTGTTTCTGTGTGTTTCAGATCTTCAGTGGTCTGCAGTTCATGATGTTATTCCTGCCTTGGGAGCTGGACAACATTTTCAATCCTCTTTGAAACGTGCAATAACAACAACTTCATAGAACATATCATTGGCTGGAAAGCACTTTGGAACACACGGAGGACAAATTGGATGCTTTAGATGGAGGTGCTATTGGGAATCTCTTGACATTTGCACAGTTATGCTGTGGACTGCAGTCAGAAAGAAGGCGATTAGGATGATACTGCCTGATTATGCAGTTTTATAATGACAGTAGCTTTATATTGAAGAATATTGTGATATTCAGAATGTAACCTACAGGCTACCAAAGGTCCATGTAACCCTACTGACTTAGCTGGGCAGTAAAGTTCATGGTACATCATATCCTTCTTTGTGTTCTTGTGGACAAAACCAATTTCATCAGGCTCTGGTTTGCTCCAATGTCTGCACTGAGAAGTTGTGTGTTCTTGCAAATAAAGTTGCGATTAGGGTCAGGTATTGGTGAAAACCAAGTTTCAATTAGAACACGGTTTCCGCCATATATACCAAATGCTTCTCCACTTCCATGACTCCCAAGGTTACAACATGTTTGGGTTGAGCAGTACTGGAGTCAGAATTTCAACAGTCTAGTGAAGCTTGCCACCCAATCATAATATGACTAGAAAAACAAAATGGTCTTGTGGACAAACTCTGAACAGAATTCGATGGAAGACCATCATTCCAGACTGAAATTGTAACGAGCAGTAAATGTGCAAAATGTGTACACAGTGTAACAGCTGCTTCCTGCAAGATGTAAAGATTAGTAAAAACTGACAGATTTCATCCTTGAAAAGAAGCTTGCTTGTCTACATTCTTAAAACTAAATTTATTATGAAAAATAAATTGAAAACTAGATTTTCTATAATTGAGCACATCACCACATCAGGTCTATTACATTATTTCTGTAGGTGATTTTTTAAGGTGCAATTATACCACAATTCAGTTATGGTCATATTTTTGTAGTCACTGCTCATAAATAGAAATCCAAGTTCATATCATGAAAAGTATTCTTGGAGGTTTTGCTTCCACTCCTTTTGCATTAAGCAAACAAATCTGCTGCCAAATCTGGTGTTCCTATACTTAACTGGAAAATTGTTCAAAGTTGCATAGGTGCTGGTGGGGCCATTTTTGAAGAAAAGTTGAGAATATCCAGTTCATAATTCGAGCATTTTATAAAATCAAGCATGAATCCTTAAAATTCCAAACCGGGGGTCCAAGATGGCGGCAATCTAGAGGATCGTGTTGCAGAGCTTTGCACCGCAGCACAAGTGGGATAAACTTTTAACCCATCCATCCCGACCATCTTGATATCCTGGGGCTCGAGAAAGGTTGTGGAGTCCCAGGAAACTGCAAAGTTAACTTACCGGCGTTTCTTGCTGTCCAGAGATGCCTTTGGAGGTAGTATGGGCTGAAGTCAGAAATAGGAAAGGAGCAGTCACCTTGTTGGGCATTTACTATAGGCCCCCCAATAGCAGCAGAGATGTGGAGGAACAGATTGGGGAAAGAGATTTTGGAAAGGTGCAGAAGCCACAAGGTAGTAGTCATGGGCGACTTCAGCTTCCCAAATATTGATTGGAAGCTCTTTTGATCAAGTAGATTGGATGGGACGGTGTTTGTGCAGTGTATCCAGGAAGCTTTTCTAACTCAGTATGTAGATTGTCCGACCAGAGGGGAGGCCATATTGGATTTGGTACTTAGGAATGAACCGGGACAAGTGATGGGCTTGTTAGTGAGTGAACATTTTGGTGATGGTGACCACAATTCTGTGACTTTCACCTTGGTTATGGAGAGAGATAGGTGCGTGCAACAGGGCAGGTTCTACAATTGGGGGAAGGGTAAATACAATGCTGCAAGACAGGATAGGAGGAGCATAAATTAGGAGCATAGGCGGTCAGGGAAGGATGTCGTTGAAATGTGGAACTTTTTCAAGGAACAGATACGACGTGTCCTTGATATGTATGTACCTGTCAGGCAGGAAAGGGATGGTTGTGTGAGGGAACCTTGGTTGACGAGGGAGGTTGAATGTCTTGTAAGGAGGAAGAAGGAGGCTTACATAAGGTTGAGGAAACAAGGATCAGACAGAGCATTGGGGGATACAGGATAGCCAGGAGGGAGCTGAAGAAAAGGATTAGGAGAGTTAAGAGAGGGCATGAAAAATCTTTGGTGGGTAGGATCAAGGATAACCCAAGGCCTTTTATGCGTATGTGAAAAACACGAGAATGATGAGAACGAGGGTAGGTCCGATCAAGGACAGTAGTGGGAGACTATGTATTGAGTCGGAAGAGATTGGAGAGGTCTCGAATGAGTACTTTTCGTCAGTATTTACAAATGAGAGGGACTGTATTGTTGAAGAGGAGAGTTTGAAATGGACTGGTAAGCCAGAGGAGATACTTGTTAGGAAGGAAGATGTGTTGGGCATTTTGAAAAACTTGAGGATAGACAAGTCCCCCAGGCCTGACGGGATATATCCTAGGATTATGTGGGAAGAAAGAGAGGAAATTGCACAACCATTGGCAATGATCTTTTCGTCTTCACTGTCAATAGGGGTCTGGAGAGTGGCGAATGTTGTACCCCGTTCAAAAAAGGGAATAGGGATAACCCCGGGAATTACAGGCCAGTTAGTCTTACTTCTGTGGTAGGCAAAAGTAATGGAAAAGGTACTGAGGGATAGGATTTATGAGTATCTGGAAAGACACTGCTTGATTAGGGACAGCCAGCACGGATTTGTGAGGGGTAGGTCTTGCCTTACAAGTCTTATTGAATTCTTTGAGGAGGTGACCAAGCATGTGGATGAGGGTAGAACAGTGGATGTAGTGTACATGGATTTTAGTAAGGCATCTGATAAGGTTCCCCATGGTAGGCTTATGCAGAAAGTCAGGAGGCATGGGATAGTGGGAAGTTTGGCTAGTTGGATAGAGAACTGGCTAACCGGTCAAAGTCAGAGAGTGGTGGTAGATGGTAAATATTCAGCCTGGAGCCCAGTTACAAGTGGAGTTCTGCAGGGATCAGTTCTGGGTCCTTTGCTGTTTGTAATTTTAATTAATGACTTGGAAGAGGGAGTCGAAGGGTGGGTCAGTAAATTTGCAGACGATACGAAGACTGGTGGAGTGGTAGATAGTGAGGAGGGCTGTTGTCGGCTGCAAAGGGACTTAGATATGATGCAGAGCTGGGCTGAGGAGTGGCTGATGGCGTTCAACCCTGTCAAGTGTGAGGTTGTCCATTTTGGAAGGACAAATAAGAATGCGGAATACAGAGTTAACGGTAGGGTTCTTAGTAAGGTGGAGGAGCAAAGGGATCTTGGGGTCTATGTTCATAGCTCTTTGAAAGTTGCCACTCAGGTGGATAGAGCTTGTATGAAGGCCTATGGTGTATTAGCGTTCATTAGCAGAGGGATTGAATTCAAGAGTCGTGAGGTGATGTTGCAGCTGTATAGGACCTTGGTAAGGCCACATTTGGAGTATTGTGTGCAGTTCTGGTCGCTTCATTTTAGGAAAGATGTGGAAGCTTTGGAGAGGGTGCAGAGGAGATTTACCAGGATGTTGCCTGGAATGGAGAATAGGTCGTACAAGGATTGGTCGAGTGTGCTAGGCCTTTTCTCATTGGGACGGAGAAGGATGAGGGGTGACTTGATAGAGGTTTATAAGATGATCAGGAGAATAGATAGAGTAGACAGTAGACTCTTTCCTCAGGTACAGAGTGTTACAAGGGGACATAAATTTAAGGTGAAGGGTAGAAGGTAGAGGGGGGATGTCAGGGGTAGGTTCTTTACCCAGAGAGTGGTGGGGGCATGGAATGCGCTGCCTGTGGGAGTGGCAGAGTCAGAATCATCGGTGACCTTTAAGCAGCAATTGGATAGGTACATGGATAGGTGCTTAAGCTAGGACAAATGTTCGGCACAACTCGTCCTCGTGAGATATTTTAAGTATCTGCCTGGTCCGTCAGCGTGCTTATATCATCTTTGTTTTGCAAAGGTAAGCTCCTTCTTTGCTGTCTGCGTGAGCATGGAATTCAATACAGAAAATAGCACCATAATCCTCTGTGTAGTTTGACCAACCAGAGCCTGTCAAAGTAAGCTTTCTCGGCTGCCTTCAACCGTGCTTCGAGGACATGCTGCTCACCCTTCTGCTGCTTGCAGGATTCTCTGAGTCAATTACTTATCAGGCCCTGGTAAAGGAGCTCGCGAAATCTTGCGAGATGCTGGGTAAGCAGACAGAGGAGAAGCTGACCCCGATCTCTGTCATGCTGCAGAAGCATGAACAGCAGCTGGGAGACCTGGAGAAAAGGACGGATGCGGTTGAACCCAGAGTCATAGTGGTGGAAGCTGATACCAGTTCTTCCAAGGAGGGTCCAAGCCAGAGAGACCTAGGTCTGCAGTTTGCGCAGTCATGTGGATGATCTTGAGAACAGAGGCAGGAGAAAAAATACTCTGTCGGTCTGCCGGAGGGCAAGGAAGGTGAGCAGCCTGCGGAATTTATTGAGGACTGGCTGCCAAAATCCCTTAACATGGAGGCCGGCATGAGAAGCTTGAAGATCAAGAGGGCACTCCGTATCATGGTGCGGAGGTCAGGTCTGGGTCAACATCCTCGTCCTCTCCTGGTGCAGTTTCATCACTATAGAAATAAGGAGAGAATTGTGGAAACTTTCAGATCCGGGGAAAGATACGAAGGCCCTAATTTACGAGGGCTCTAAGATCATGTTCTTCCAGGACTTCTCAGCAGCAGTGATCAAGAAAAGAAAATCCTCTAATGATGTCAAAAGACGACTGAGGGAGTTGGGATTCCATACTCTGAGGTGTCCGGCAGTGTTTTGGTTCACCTTAGATGGACCCGGACATCTCTCTGACACGTCGGAGAAGGCAAGAGACTTTGTGGACAAATTAACCTAATCTGAGCAATTTAGTATGTGCAAATAGTAGTGTTGTTTGGCTATGTCTTGGTTGTTTATTAAAAAAACACAAAGGAAGTCCAGTTGGAGCTTTCATTCCCTGTTTTTTTTCTATTGTCATAATTTGGTTTAAACTATGTTTGGTGGCAGTCGACCCATCCAAAGGATGGGTGGGGTATTTATCATTTTTTTCTTTATTCGTATTGCCATTCTATGGTGTATTTCCATTCTTATCGGTTTGTGTTTGCGGTGCAGCTCTAGCTAGGAGCGGGGAGCATGGTTGGGATGGCTGGATACCTACTTATGGGCAGTTTGGAATGGGTAGTTGTCCCCTTTAGGCAGGGGGTGAGTTCCCCTATTCAGCACCGTTAGCGCTTTATATATTGGTTGTTTTTTGGTTTTGTTGTTTTTAACCTCTGATAGTTTTGGAGGTTTGTTAAATGAAGTGGTCTTAGTTTATGTAGTTTCTATGTTCGATGGATCATGTGACACGAAGGCTCAGCGATTTGTGGTCTGAGTCCCTCCTCTCTGGAATTCAAATGTTACTGCAGAAGGTTATGGCTAATGACTTGGTTAAATGGCGTACCTAGAATATCAAGGGAAGTCACTCACTAATTATGGGGAAGAAGGTATTTTTGAGCCTCAGAAAAGAGAAGGTGGATATTGCTTTATTAGAGGAGACACATTTGGATGATGGGGAGCACCTGATCAGGTTTACTTTTCATCATTTAATACCAGTAGGAGGAGAGTGGCTATGTTGGTTTGGAGAATTGCCCATTTAAATTACTAGAATGTGTTAAAGACACACACAGGAGATTTGTAATTCTCAGAGCCGTGAAGAATACGGTGTTTTAAATGTTTATTTCCCTCCAACTCATCTCCTCAAATTTTTTGGTAGATATGTTTTCTAAACTGATTAGTCTTGAGTCCCAGCATACCATTACAAGAGATTTCAACTGTCTCATGGATCCCAAAGACAGGTTGCCCAAAGGTCTGCCCTGATACCCTCTGTACAAACGGAACAATTAGTGGATCTGTGTACGGAGTTCGGGTTGGTGGACGTCTGGAGGCGTCTCCACCCTACAGGTAGGGATTTTATGTTTTTTTCCCCAATCTGCACAGACGTCACATCAGGATTGATATTTTTTCTGACCCCTGTGGCAACCCTGGACTTGGTGACATCTTGTACGATTGGTAATATTACCATCTCCAATCATGCTCACATGTACCTGTTGGTTAAGATTAAGGACGGTACAGTGGGCCCAAGGCACTGGCGAATGGATCCCTTTATCCTCAAGGATAGTAAGTTTATGGAATATTTCTATTGGGAATTTTGGGTGTTCCAAGACATTAACTCAAGCTCGGTTAGCAGGCAATCTGTCCTTGGAGAAACTGCCAAAGCCTATGCCAGGGGCTAGTTATTTTCTACTCTGCCTGTAGGAAGCAGCAGAATCCTACTCTGCCAGATTGACACTGGCTCCCAGAGTTATTTAAGATTTCATATAATAAAGCAATGAATCTGGCTAGGGGAAGAGCATGCTGGAGTGCATAAAAGTTCATACCCAGTCTTCAAGAGTTTTGTCAGTTAGCTTGTGTCAAGTTGATAGTGATTGCTTTTGGGTTTTTTTGAATAAAATTGGTTTTTATTTTGATCTCATGGGCAGTACTATTGATAAATTGTAAAATCTTGAATTATTTCTTGAAACATCATCAATGGTTACTGAAGTCTGATCAACAGCAAAGATTTTTAAAACCAGTTAAGAGGTTCTCAACACAATTACAATAGCTTTGTACTTCAGTGTAATGCACGTCCATTTTAGTCTGGAAACCTGCATTCAAACAGTGTCAAAACTAATAGCATGAAAGTTTCCATCTCTACTGCCTGTGAAGTTTACACATGAAGTGCTTGGATTGCTCTAACCCTGTTGATAGTTACTGCAGGCCACTAGCACAAAACTGCCACTAAATCAGAACTAAATGGCAATCTCACAAAGACAGACGAGAAGGGTAATTAATGTAGAAAGTAAAACGGGAACTCCCAATTTATGAGCAACATCCCTAGCAAAGCTCCACTCAATATTTACAGGGCCCAGAGATACATACAGATGATTTTATATAATTTTAACTCTATCGCAGAAAAAAACTGTCTTATTGGGGAGGGGGAAAAGGAGAGAATGGCTGCTTGGGAAGCTCAATCTTCATTATTAATTGACCTTGCTGCACACTTTAGCAACGTATTCCCAAAATTTGATACATTTACCATGTTAACTGGCCTAGGTACTTATTTCTAAATGGAAGTTCGTTTCTTCAACAGTAAATTGTACAGCTTCAGAACAGATCAGCAATGCGTATTCAAATGCTCCCAAATGGGCTGAGTATCCCCAATTTTCTTTTCCAGAGTAAACACTATTGTTCGGGGAATGGTTTAATGGCATTTGCAAAATGAAAAAATATAAATCAAAATTGGAATGACAAAATAAAAGCAGTTTCATCCAGATAACATTTTTGATACTCAGTGCTGGGATTACTCATTTGCTACAACTTTCACAAACAATTTCAGACACAGAGCGAAAGTAAAGTTTGTTTTAAAAAATGCCATGTTAATTAAGGCAGCATAAAACAGGAAATGATGGAATTGCAACACTTCCATTAGACATTTTTTTTATCTGCAAACATTTATAAATTGTTCTTTGGTTGCATCTGATGGGTTCAAATCCTAATTGAGTCGCAGTCAAATAATGACCGTAATGCGAAAGAGCTTTTGATATCTAACCCTGGTCTCTGCCATTTGATTTTTGCAGATGCCATGGGGAATCATTACTGTTTTTTGGAACAAAGTGCCTTATTTGCAACATATTTTGACTTTCTTCATTCTTTGGAATTCAGGTTGCATGTCTTAACTTTGTAACTACTTTAGCCCACAGAACATTTGGAAAAATAAA
The DNA here is from genome assembly GCF_047496795.1 of Chiloscyllium punctatum. NCBI lineage: Eukaryota > Metazoa > Chordata > Chondrichthyes > Orectolobiformes > Hemiscylliidae > Chiloscyllium > Chiloscyllium punctatum. The sequence continues at coordinate 71,217,350 of NC_092760.1, forward strand.
ATCTATCCCTTGCTTCAATGCACAGCAAATAAGATGGATTAGAAATACAAGGATTAAAAATTAATCCAAAAGTGTCACAGCATCAGTATTTATGTTGTGCCTTTATGATATATTGCAGTCTAAAGCTGGGTTCTGAACCTCAGAATATACAAAGGCAGATGACCAAAAGCTCTTCAAAGAGGGTGGTAACAAGTGATCCAAAAAAGCAACTGGAGATGGATAGACACTGATTTAGAAAGAGTTCTCAAGCTGAACTTGGAGTTGAAGGCATAGACACCAACGGTGGAGAAACAAATATCAGAGATGTTACAAAGAAAGGAAAGGAATTAGAAGAAAGAATAGTCTTGGAGAGTTGAGAGACTGAAAGAAATTGAGAGTAACCAGCATGGCTGTGAAGGGATTCAAAGACAAGGATAAAAAGATAGTAAAGACATTGCTTAACTGAAACCCAATGTAGGTCAGCAAGCAGGATCAATTTTTGAACAAGAATTGGTGTGACTGAGGTCACAAGCAGAGTTTTGGATGACCTCAAGTTTACAGGATAGAATGTGGGTAGTCAGTCAGGACATTGGCATTAAGTCTAATAGATAATGTCAAGATGTGGATATCACAAATTACCTGAGACAGAGGTGCAATCAGGCAATGATACTTAAACAGTTTTTGCACTGATTTGAAGGAGCCAGTGTTGGACTAGGGTGGACAAAGTAAAAAAGACAACAGATTTTTAAAAGTTTTCGTAATGGCACGTTTTTCTTTTTGTACACACTTGGCACTAACAATTATTTGTTGCATTGGTCATAATAGTTTAAAATATTTAACATATATTTGGAAATAATTTTGAGTGTATGTTCCAAAAATGGCATCTCTCTTTTTATACAACATGCAACTTCCACTTTAAGTCACACAGTATTCACCCAAAACCTCCCACTGAAGCTCCAACATTTCACAGCACACTGACATCAAGGTTAGTATTTCCTTGTGCAGAATACCCAGTTACGCTGTGTTAAACTGGCCTCAGTTTCCATTTTGTACATTTCTCCAGGGAATTTTACACGAGTGAAATGTCTCAAGATGGACGACACTCTCACAGATCTCTATAACAACAAATTCAATATTCAAGCATCCACACCTCAGAGGGTCTTAAAAGACACACTGGGTCTTCAGTTAAAAACTGGAGGTGATCCCTCTTCCTTTTTGCTTGGATTATGACTATACTAAATGAAAGGCACTAGTAAAGAGGGAAAAAAAAGGATCGCAATGCTGTCAATGTCGCATCCTTCATAATTGGCCAGAAGGGAGGGAAAAAAAAAGGAGTCGAAATTAAGGACAGTTTTCAGCTTCATTGCAAATGGGTCATGCTGTCCCACAGGGTTCAATTCTTGAGACATTTCTGTTCACCACATACATCAATGATTTCAATATAATCCTGGAGGGAAATCTGCAGCTGATACCAAAATAAGTGGTATAGTTACTTCTTACAAAGGAAGCAGCACATAAATATTAAGAGGAAGAGAAACGGGAAGAAAAGTGGTGACATTGAAAAGTGTGAAGTAATGCATTTGGGCTAAAAATTGCCCCAGGTCTACAGGGTGGAAGTAGACTCAGTGCTGAGGAGCAACAGAGCGATGTGAAGTGGATTCACGATTTTTACAAGACCAACACTCGGGTTGATATGGAACTTGAAATGCTGTATTGGAATTTCTGTTTCATTGCTGTTGTTTTCTTTACATTGCCATTCTTGTCAACATCTCAAGAATGAACCAACAACAGTGCTTGTTGACCCTCCTTAGTGATCTCAAGGTGACAGTGAATCATCTGCTCAAATCATTGCAGGCAACAATGAAGGTGCTCCACACGCTTTCCTGAAAGCCCTGAAATAATCATAATAATAAACCTGATCGAAACTTCAAGACAATAGTAGGCCCCACCCCAAAGGAAGAATGTTGGAGATGTTGGGAAACGACAACACACATTCAATGGATGCAATCCACTGTGAGGAAATATAAATAAGATGACAGGCTTGAAAATGAATGCTCTTCGCCCTCCTTAGTGCGAGAGAGCAAGAGAGCACGAAGTATTTAAATTGAAGAATGGAAAACATCTAAGGTCTGCCTTTTCACTATTAGAGAGCTGACAGAATAATCCATATTATCTTCACAGCTAAAAGGCTTCCAAGATTTAGGGTTAAGATATAAATTAAGTCAACACATAATAGATGGGATTACACCAAGTAAAAACAAAAGTAGGGATTTAGGTACAAGGATTAAAATGGACAACTTGGGTTGAGGACAAACACCCCTATAGTCTGGTTGTTGAGTAGCCAGCTTGTATGTTCTAACTTTAATATAACCCTACTTACTCTGATCAACAAAAGACTGTTAAAAGGAAAACCCAATCATGCAAGATTTGTTCTATACCAAACCATCAATGCAGTGGGACTAACAGCCACTTTGGTCATCAGACATAAAACAGCATGAGTAAAATTAAACTTTGAGAGATCTAAAATGGAACTGTGTGTTGACTTCCTGCAACATCGCAATAAATACTGAGGGGCACATAACAGGCCATCTATTCACTTCTACCTGCATAACACCCCTGAAGTTGAATTCAATCTCCTTTGATAAAAAGGAAAAAATGTCAACATTCCTAAAACATACTTTGTACAACAAATATTGCTCACATTTGGCCCTATGTATTTCTTTCTTTTTTTTTTATTCGTAACCTTCAGTATAACGTTACCATTTCCTATGGCACATCCATCCTGCTAGTTTCTGCAAACATAATTGTAGCCATGACTTAATAACACAGCTAGGCTATGCTGCGAACTTACAACCATTAGGTATTGGAAGAAAGATAATTTTGAATACACGTTATTAATCTCCATATACGTAAAAGTAAGTAGTTACAAAATTTCGTAAGATCACTCAAATGAACATAGTTCAAATTGTGTGTAGACAGAGGGAGTTGTACAGATAAAGCTGGAAAACCGGAGGTAAAACAAGATTGTATTTTTGCCTCAAACCAACATAGAATGGCAGAGATATAAAGGAGAAAAATAAATGATGCTGGCTGCAAAGAATCAAGTGAAGAGGTCAGCTGAAAGCTGGATGAAAATGAATTTTAATGCTGAAGCAACAAAATAATTCAAGCTTGATGTAATTTTATAAAGGAAGAAAATAAGACTTTTAGCTCCTCATGCAAGGACCAGCATGGAGCAGATATGCAGAGACTTAAAAGGCATTAAGACTCAAAATATTAGGACTCCAGGGTCAACTGAAACATCGAAGCTCTGGCCAATATCAGACAGCAAGCACAGAATCCAACTGACAGGATAACCTTTGTTTTGAGTAACGGAAGATAAACTGGGTCATACTTTTTTCAAATGAAACAATTGACTGATATTTTTTAAAAGGCACACAATGAGCTTAGTAGTGAAACAACATGACAAATCCATGAGTTGCACAAAGTAACTGGAAGCTACTTGATTGGAATTTGTTTTAGGTAAAATAATTATGTAAGTGCTTTTTAAGATCAGGCTTTACCAACATGTGGAACTTAGTGGGACAATTTGACTAAATCTTACATGGTTAGCTTACAAATACAATACGATAAATCTCAAAAGGATGGCATTACACTACTCTAAGTTAACTTGGCAAAGTTAGTCGATTGAAGACAAACTCATCAATCCCTGCTCTGGAGAATATGGGCACTGAATACCCACATTCAGAAACATGCAAGAGTGCAGTAACTCCTGTCACTACCCATGCCATATCAACAAATATGTGACAAAACCATAAGCCACATCGAATTAGGTCACCAGAAATGACCCAAAATGTTAAGCTTGTGGGAAATTTTACTCATTGAATATGGTGGAGTCTTTTTTGTGTTTTGTAAATTGTTTGTTATGAAAACAGTTACATCAACCTTCGGATATCTGAGTGAGTAACTTGCGAACAGGTTGCAAGCCACCCAGAGACTGAACTGAACAAGGAAAAACTGGCATTAGAAAATCAGAATATGCAATTTATGCTCAAAAAAGAAACATGTACACGCCGTCAAACACATACGTAGCAGAGTCAAACTGCAACCAAATCTCGAGTGAATTATGTTAATGAATCAGTGTTTATTTAAACCAAATGCCAAAACTGATAAGAAAAGCATGACCATTAAATTCACTTTGAAAAAAAGGGTCAATTTAGTCAGTTTATTCTTGACTTCGGGTGTCAGGGTGTGATATTAAAGAGTTAACTTGCTCTGCCAACCTGAAGGAAATTGCATGTCTGGAGACGAGGGTGGGATGCCTTTGACTTACTGATAGATAGTAAGAAATTTACATTATCATCTCCCATTAACCAGGGACACTTACATGGCCATTTCCTTGCCACTCAGCAATTTACATTGTCATCTCCGACTATTTATATTTTCATCCCCTATTCAGGTCAGTTGGAACATTACAGTTGGAATTTGACTATTCCACTATAGTTACAAAAAGCTACAATTCACATCAGATCTGGCTACTAAGGGATGATTTGCATTACACTGTCTCTGGAGATGGTGTGGTCACTGCATGGTCTTCAGTGGCATGTGACTGAGGGAGTGGCTGGGAGTTGTTTGGTGAGCATTACTGACTGTGATGTAAAGATTTTGTATAAAGGACAAACTGTTCCCTTTGTTCAGGGAGCATTGCTGGACACGCTTTGCAAGCATGAAGAAGTGTGCTCAGGGTTCCTCTAAAGCTTCTATTGTACTGTGCTTAATAAATTTTGCTTGTTCACCCAAGTTGGCATGTTACAGTTGCATCAAGTATGTAAGAATCTCAGGGAAGAAAACAAAATCTGTTAACTGCAGAAAACATTAAGAAATCATCAGTTACCAAGCAAAAAGGCTGCCATTTACTGTGATATTAACACTGTCCATATTGTGCAAAAGTATTCATAACAAACTGTATTAAATCATGACATCTTCAGGATTACAACAAAAGCAATGTTTAAGCAATAAAGATTGCCATGCGACAAGAAATATTCATGACCAGCTACTGGAACGGATTTATCACCATGTATGTTACAGAACCAAAAATATGAAATGTAGATTCTAGTCAACATGTATTTTACAAAAACATCTTGATCTTAATATTCTCCATCCACTGTTCGATCTCACAGAAGTACCAATTCATTTGCACAACAGCCCAGAAGTTAAATTTCATGAACAAATGGCTCTCTTCAACATTCCAATACACTAGTTTATTTCTTCCATTTGTCTTCTTGCATGGTTTCCTCATTTGATTGAAAAAAAACCACACTCTGCTAATGTTCTGCATATCCTATCATGGGTGATCAAGTTTCTTCAGTACCATCTTTTCCCCTGGTGTATCAATATCTGACATTCCCAACTAAGTGCTTCATCTAGGACTTGGATCTCCAGGTAGTTAAGCTCCATGGAGATCTCCAACTTCATATAAAAATGTCATTCTGCAAAATTGATCGCCATCCTCTTCACAGTTTCCTATATATTGTGGTACAAATACAAAATTAATTATGAACAGTGATAATTTAGCAATTCAGCCAGATGTCAGAGATGCTTTAAGCTTAGAGGTAAACCACCACTGTTCAGAATTGATTTGTTTAGAATTCTGAGATTATTTTTAACTGTCATATTCAGGTGAGAAAGAAAAGAATCTTCGATACCTTTTTCCAAGAGAAAACCAATTGGACACCAGCGGCCGTGACATGTTTACCTACAAAGTTATCTAATACAGGAACATCTCGCTGAGACAGGGCCGTCACACCGGGACAGGGCCAATACTGAATCTGGTGTTAAACAGTTTAATGTTAAGTTCACTAAGAAGAAATGCGGTTGGCCTCGAAACATGCTGAACATTCATCAAGTGAAATCTAGTTCAATGAGCTGGATCATCACTGAGAAGTGAATGAAGTTGAGATCCCATTGTGTTGCAGATTGGAAGTGATAACATGCACCAACGATCAGCTGAAGTGTGTTTAGAGGGTGTGGGAGAAGTGGACCAGGGCTGCTATCTGAATTCTATTTCATCAAACTATGTCCTGATTTATGCAATTCCAACAAGAATTCTTCTGTCAACATTTAAATGGAAACTGCTGGCTGAACCAGACACTAATAAGACCCCTCGTGCCACTCATACTGAAGCATATTTCATGTTTGAACAGTGTACTTATAGTGTAATACAGTGAGAAAGTTTGTGTTACTAATGTGTATTCAGAAATTAAACAGTGCTGCTAATGGGAATTTCAGGCAAATCTACAATAAGTGCAAGCATGGTATACGTTTCTTCTATTACTACCATTATTTTGTCATACATTTATGTCCTTTCTACACATCAACTTTAACAGTCAAATCTGAGAGAACTGACCATCTTACTACACAAAAATACTATGTCAGTACTCTGATATCATGGAGCTGCAGAGTTCTAGTGCCCAAACAGTAGTGTAGCCCAACTGCTCAAAATGAAAATCACCTTCATTAGCAAGAAATGTAAGACAAAAGCAACACTGTGGAAAAAACTTATCAAAAATGCAGCCTTACTCGCTCTCTCTACCTTTTCACATCTTGGGCTTAGAGATTTGGTTCCCAGTGCTGCCACTTCCTACTCTGGCTTTGCCTATACTCTTCTCACTTGCAAGCGAAAAGCAAGCATTGTACAAAAGACGTCACCTATTGTTTGCAGTCCTGGATAAAGGTGGCCCCACATCCCCAGTGCTACTGTGGGAGATTAGAAATGGTGAGGGGGTGTAGAGTGGGGGGAGGGGAAGGGGAACATTATACAAATAAACAGTCGCGGAATTCTTGTAGCATGTAGCATACTTAAGGCTAACACTTTAATGAATATCGAGGGTCTTTTAAAGAAAATAGTTTTAAGCTAGGAGATAACTTTAAAGTGTTGTAGTTGACCACAAAAAGCAGCAGGGGTATTTCACAATAAAGCTTATAGTATGATAAGAGAAACTGGATAAAAGTACAAGCTGTAACAAATAAGGAACAAAGAATGCAGACAAGGACAGCAGGATGGCCAGATAAGAAAATAACTAACAAGTGAGGTAATCGGCTTATGATAGGATGGGAAAAAGGGAGGCGTGATCCCGCAACTTGTAAACTAAATAAGAAAGTTAATATGCTCTGTTTTCGCACGCATTTCTGCTTGATTGCAGAGGCGTCCAGTTCTTGCAAGACTGTAATAAATTGTTCTTGTTTCCAAGGCTTTGAATCAGGCTGATTGATTTGAGAGGGAGTTCTGTTTCTCACACTATGTACTTAAAGTACCACAATTATATAACTTGTTAGAACTCTTATTGGTTTATTACATTTGCATTTATCATTTCTGGTTGAAACTAAGAGCAAGGAATTGAAGGTGACCTATTGACTGTGAGCATTAGTTTGCTCTAAAAAAAAAGGACGACAATGAACTGATAAGTTTCCAAGGCCTGGCCTGGCCTGGCCTGAAAGTTAATTGCAGGTTGATTCTTGTTCAAAGAACACTGTCGATGTTTCAGCTCCACAGATGCAGTATGCTCAAATGTTGCCAGATACTCAGATGTTAAAAGGGGCCATCACAGGAAGAGTGGTGTCAACCAGTCTAACAACGGGAATACTGAAAACTGAAAGAGAAATGGAAGTTTGAATTTGTTTCATTATCAAAGATTGTGCTTGCCAAAGCTACAGGATAGAGGTTTAAGTGCTCCCTGATAATCTCCCAGTTCGTTGTCATTAATCATTCATTAACGATTGTCCACCAAGGAAGTACTAAGTCACAGGTTATCTTATCTTCCTGTTATCAACTTAGTGAAAGTTTGGAGAGTCGAATCACCATTCTAAAAATTAAATGAACATTTTTGGAGCTGATTGGACTATTTTTATTGCTTCAGAAATCATGCAAGATACAATCCCACATGCTTATGTTACTACACACAGTGGAAGCTGCTACAGTGAACTGGCAATTTAAAACTGCTTTATTTTCCTTTCATTTATCTGTTAACTCCTTTTGCCGGAGACAAAATCTGAGAATCAAAGGAGGCTGGGTTTAAATCATGCATATCATAAAATTACCCCGTTGCTTAACTTTGCTCCATTAAAGCTACTGCATTAATAACAAATTGTTGATCGTTCAGTTTAAGCTGTAAACTTGGCACCTGGAATTGGTTTATCATAAAGTCTGATTAAGAACCACTGGGGTCAGTTTTGGCAGTCACTGAATTTTTTAATTTTCACTGTGTTGCAAATACAGAGACTGATTTGACTTGTCAAATTCTAACATCGAAATCCCATGAGCTAATCTAAGAGTCTGAGATATATTAAAAAAAAGTCTCAGTCCACTCCAAACCATTGTGGCAGATTCCGTATTTCTTGACTTCCAAAAAAAGCAGCTAACTTAACTTAGGGCTAGGATCCAAGCCTAACCTTATGCATCACTTGCACAATGTTTCTCTCCTATTCTTCGAATTTCCTGCCTCTTACTGTCCTAAACCCCAGATTAGCACAGACACCCAAAACAGCAGTTGCACACATGAAATCAAAAAGTTACAAACCCTCATAGCATTATAACTAGTTCATTTACCAGTGTACTGCTCCATTAATGTATTAAACCATGGCTGCATTTATCCTGTTTTTGCCCATCAAATCCTTGGTGCCTACTTCTGCTTTGATTGGCTCATTACCTCACATGATTGTTGCTCCATTAATCACATCAAATTGGTACTTGCTGGTTTATTAATTCATCACTGCCCATAACTTCTTTAAATGTTATAGTGCCATATTAATTTGCTGGTATCCACTGCTTTAACTGATTTATTAATTGTGTCATCTACTTTGTCATACAGTTATCAACTCTCTCAAGTCTTTTCCATATACCCACTGCCGTATTAAATTTATCGGAATTGAAAAATTAATTTATTATCACACCAGTTTCTAATGTTCCTTAATTCATTTTAACTGTGGGCAGACACACGACTCGAATAGTTATGGCATTTAAAGGGGCCTGCTCTTCCATTAATTCATCTTGCATCTTGAAAGGAAATAGAAAGTGAATAATAACTTGCTTCTTGTTCTTCCATCAGGAATCCAAGTATTTGTTTTACCTTAAGAACTCCATGTTGTGTGCCTTCAAATGCTGACAGAGAGGTTTCCTCATCTCAACTTCTTGGGTTTTCCCAAATGAATGTTTATTCTTTCTTTAACCAAGCAGAAAACTTGTTCATATCCTTACAAGTTACAGCACTCCAGTAGGTGTGAAGCAGTTCTTCTCAAAATATGTCTTTCTATGGTCAAATGAGACAAGGTTGACCACCTCACCCCAGCCATAGAAGAAGTGCTAGTATACATTACAAATTGTTATTTGGCTGGAACTTATTCAGATTTAGACACTAGCTCTCAGGCTCTTAGTCTCTATAACACACAAGGACAACAGCAGCAATGCAATCACCAATTCACATACCATTCTGATTAGAATTTATTCTCATTCCTTTATCAACTGAAAATCACATTTCCAATATCATTTTGCAAAGTGTGACAAGGGCAGCATATACTTCAGAACTTATTACTATATTTTCCAAGCAAAGAATCAAAAGTGCAACCGTAGAAAATGTTTTCTCACATCTTGAGAAAAATAATCTCAACTGGATTTGCAATTTGTTGATTTGGAAACTTAATCTGTTTGAGTTATTTCGACTTGCAGTAAAACGGCCTCTCACTTGGATGTGAAGTTATCCAGAGGCAAACCATTAAGAAAATCAGAGCAAACTACAATCAAGTCTTGTTCACTTCTTGATTCATTGGAGCGTGCCACTCAACCTAACAATAAGGTCAACTCAACAAATGTAGTGTAGCAAACAGTTCACCAAAACATTTTACATAAATGACAATATTCAATACTTAAGGTAATGAGGAGCATCAGCATCAGGAAGGATGTATGCATTTTTACAGTGAATCACAGAAAGTGCTCTTTGACTGGCTTGGGTAAAACCCAAAGCAATACAAAATTAGTAGTACAAATAATAATGGAGCTGCTTATTCCAGTACATAACAATGTTCCAAGACCTGTTGCTGCAACTGAAGTGCACTCAATCATTTAAAACTATGAGCAAGATGAAGCACTCAACTCTAAATCACTGGCGATTTCTTTAAAAAAACAAATGCATCTTGAACATTAAGGTATATTTTGATAATTGGAATACTAAACAGGAAAAGTAAAAAAATCCACTCAATTCATTACTTTCAACATTTTGGAACTTCTCATTACACCTGATCACTCAATAATTTGAATGACTTACTATGTAATGGCTCACACTTCTGAAATATAATCCACTAATTCTTTTAGATTTAACTTGATGCAATGTAACTGTGCAGCTCAATTTGACAGTCTATTCAGTTGTTTTTGCATCAGAACCTAGTAAATTTGAAATTCTTGCAAAGTTCAAAAAGTGACACAATAGCACAGTGATTGATCCAGTTGTTGAAATGTTTCCATTAGATGACTTATCCCAATTTCCTGTTCCAATAAGCCAGGTTGCTGTCCCATATACCATAGCATGATTCTCCCAATGCACTTACCAACCTACAGTGAATGAGGCAAAAGTGAGGACTGTAGATGCTGGAAACCAGAGTCTAGATTAGAGTGGAGCTGGAAAAGCACAGGTCAGGCGACATCCGACAAGCAGGAAAATCAACGTTTCGGGCAAAAGCCCTTCACATTGATCTTCCTGGTCCTCGGATGCTGCCTGACCTGCTGTGCTTTTCCAGCACCACTCTAATCTTGACTTTTATCTCCAGCATCTGCAGTATCCACTTCCGCCAACATGCTGAATAGCTGACTCCTGCTCCTATTTCTATATGCTGCTGTTTATGAACCATTGCTGACGTAGCGTTGCGTTGCGTTTGTCTAAACAAATCACAGGGCAGCACGATGGCTCGGTGGTTAGCACTGCTGCCTCACAGCGTCAGGGACCCGGGTTCGTTTCCAGCCTCGGGTGACTGTCTGTGTGGAGTTTGCACATTCTCCCCGTGTCTGCATGGGTTTCCTCCGGGTGCTCCGGTTTCCTCCCACAATCCAAAGATGTGCAGGTCAGGTGAATTGGCCATGCTAAATTGCCCATACTGATAGGTGCATTAGTAGGGAGTAGGGGAATGGATCTGGGTTGGTGACTGAGGGTCTGTGTGGACTTGTTGGGCTGAAGGGCCTGTTTCCACACTGTAGGGAATCTAATCTAACCAAATCAGTGACGTGTAATAGAGCAGTGTGAAAAACCTTTAGATAAAGCACTGCAACAGAATTCAAAATTCAGCATAAATTTTAACAATCTACCTTTTGTATATTAGTTACGCATCCACAAATACAAATAGAATGTTCCCTCTTTACACATGCAGGATACCATTTTATTTATTCATGCCTTAGTGCTAGAATCACAATTACTAACATTAACAGACCATGCCCATTTAAAAGGGGTAATGCGTATCCAATAAATGATTTCACTAAGGAAAACCTGTTGGTTATTTATGTCACTGCTTTCGATTTTCCTCACTGTAATGGTGCATTCATAGGAGAGAATTGGCACAGCTTTATCTGACATCAAGGTTCTTAATCACTGTTACAAGTTAAGGTGTATGACCAGCAGTTTTAAACATAAAACTGGAAGTTTGATCTTTGCTTGCCCAAGGGCTTAGTTCCAAGCCATACGGTGTGCGATTTTTCTTGAGGCTGAACAAGCCTGAGAAAGACCATAGTGAATTGCTGGATTAATGGAGAACTAGACAGTCTATCTGGAAAAGCAAAAGTTGGAACACCTGCCAAAGTCTTCAAAATCATGTAATTATAGAATTCTTTTCAAATGTTATGTTTTGTCTATCAGTTCCCACATGGCCTCCACCCTGGCACTATATTCAGAAACAAATCACGGTGAATTTTCTTGTCTTGTTTTACAAATATGGTAATACACTTGAGATCAAGATTAAGCAACTGCTTCCTAGCATGCATCTGACCAAGCTTCAAAGATAAAACTCCATCTAAATCAACTTCTTCCTCACTTCAACACCTAAATAATGCTTCTCAGCAATACAGTGCAACTTTGAGGATAGAAACATTCGAAGTTTAATTTATGAAAAAGTACTTACCATTTCAGGTGATCATTTCGAAACAATACAAGTTCCATTCTCAGTGTGCAGAAGTTATTTCAACCAAGAAGTTTTTCCTTTGTGACTTGTGCAATGATTACAGCTCATAATTTTGATGAATAACTATTCAGATTTTAAGGGTAAAAAAGACAGCTTGTTCCAAAAACATCAGATAAAAGGAAGTGAAAGAAGTTTGAAGCAATGGAAAATCAGCTTATCTGCAAACACCAGAATGTTTTAGTGGTGTACCATGCTTTACATTCTTGGAAAATATTTTCAGTTGCTCCCCCATTGGGCTTTCATTGAGGACACATCCATCATTCGTGGGCATCAACTTATCAAACTGATGTGCACTTAAACTGTCAAAATGATGGAGCATTTATAATAAAGACCATTTCTGAGCATGGAAGGGGGTGGATGAGAACATTTGAACAGTAGACAGTGATTACTTTTGGGACACAAAGCTTTGCAATCAACTGCAGCTGCGCTAATTTTCTCAGATTCTAACGACAAGACTATGCCCCTGAAACTGCTCTCTCAAACATCTCACAGAAGTGCAGATAATCATCCCTAATTGCAAGCTTTTACAATTAAAACCTTCAAGCACAGTCTGTCATCAAATTGAAACTGTGGACAATAAACAAACTTGTTTTCAGCATTGATGTTACTTCATACAGAAGCTGCTATAAATGCCAATGAAACCAAAGAACAGTGCAGCACAGGAACAGGCCCTTTGGCCCAGCAAGACCGCACCAACAGATGGGGCCTTTCTAAACTAAAAACCTTGTGCCTCTACATGGTCCATATGACACTATTGCCTTCCTGTTCATGCATCTGTCAAGATGCCTCTTAAACCCTGCTACAGAATCCACCTCCATCACCTTGAGTAGAGCATTCCAGGCATTTACTACTGTGTATAAAGATGTGCCTCAGATTTCCTTTAAACTGATCTCCTTTTACCTTGAATCCAAGTATATTGACATTTGAACCCTGGGAGAAAGAATAGATAATTGGAGTCTATCCACGTTGTCTCTCAATTTTGTAAACCTCTATCAGGGCACCCCTCAGCCTCTAACGATTAAGTGAAAACAAACTAAGTTTGTCCCATCTCTCCTCATCACTCATATCTTTCAAGCCAGGCAATATACTGGTAAACCTTTTCTGTCACCTCTCCAAAGTCTCCACATCCTTCTGTTAGAATAGCAACCAGAATTGGAGGCAACATTTCATAAGTAACCTTCAAGTTCTCCACAGCTGCAACATGACTTGCCAATTTTGTTGCACAAAGTAAAAATTACGCAACACCAGATTATAGCCCAACAGGTTTATTTGGAAGCACTTGCTTTCAAAGCACTGCTCCTTCATCAGGTGGTTGTGGAGTATAAGATCGTAAGACACAGAATTTAGAGCAAAAGTTTACAGGATGACGTTACTGAAATTATATATTGAAAAATACCTGGATTGTTTGTTAAGTCTCTCATCTGTTAGAATGTCCATATTGCTTTCAGTTCTTTCATATGTAAATCGCAAAACTGTTTTTAAAACTTCCAAATAAACCTGTTGGACTAAAACCTGGTGTTGTGTGATTTTTAACTTTGTACACTCTGGCATCTCCAAATCAATTCTGGTTGGTCCCAACCAGAACTGTACACAACTACTGAAATAGATATCTAAGTGTTCGCAAAATCCAAATGGCAAATGCAGCTGTAGGTTGCTCGGTGAACATGGCTACACTCATTTGTGCCACAACACTACTGGGTGCACTTCCACACAAGAAGTGCTACTGTCTGTTGAAAGCAAGAAATGCCCAAGTATAGCTCTTTTTTGTTGCTGAATTATGCACTTTATGCAAGTTGGTGTCTTACAAAATCAGTGACTCAGACAACAAACAGCAAATCCTCTTAATCAATTTTTGAACTGGCAAAAGGACAACATTTTGAAGACGCGGCCTCCACTACCTTTGGGAAAGAGGACTCAAAACACTAAAGACACAAAAGAAAAACAATTCTTCCCATCTCTACTTTCAAATTAGGTGGTCTTATGATCCCAGTTGATGTTACTACTGGTCAAGTCAGATCCAAGTACAAAATCTGGATTAATGGATCATTAACCTGGCGATCTTTCACTGAAACACAAGCACACAAGTTTCAAATTTGTTTTTAAACAATAAGATGGGTTTTTGCCAAAAATACAAAAAAAAAATCAAACCACACAAACTACCCATGTTTGAAAGATTTCAAAGCACAAGACAAAATCAAATCTCTTCTATTCCCCTCATTAGAATTACTCAAAAACTAGAGACATTTCCAAACTCCATCAAATCCATTGAACAGCTGTTCCATTGAACAGCTTCTTGTCAGTTCTGCTCCTGAGAACTATAAAAGCCTCTTTTTTAAGACTCATCCAGCTGCCTTCGCATTTCTCAGTTCTGTAGCTAAGTGGCTAGTTTTCCCTGTATTTCGTGGGATCTAACCTTGCTAATCAGTCTCCCATGGGGAACATTGCCCAACCCTTACTAAGTCCATATAGATCACATCTACTGCTCTGCCCTCATCAATCCTCTTTGTTAATTCTTCAAAAAATACAATCATGTTTGTGAGACATGGTTTCCCATGCACAAAGCCATGTTGACTATCCCTAATCAGTCCTTGCCTTTCCAAAAAAAATGTACATCCTGTCCCTCAGGATTCCCTCCAAAAACTTGCCCACCACCGACATCTGACTCACTGGTCTATAGTTCCCTGGCTTGTCCTTATCGCCCTTCTTAAACAGTGACACCACATTAGCCAACCTCCAGTCTTCCGGCACCTCACCTCACATCAATGATACAAATATCTCAGCAAGAGGCCCAACAATCACTTCCCTAGCTTCCCACAGAATTCAAGGGTACACCTGATCAGGTCCTGGGGATTTATCCACCTTTACCCGTTTCAAGACATCCAGCACTTCCTCCTCTGTAATATGGACATTTTTCAAGATGTCACCATCTATTTCCCCACATTCTATATCTCCACAGTAAATACTGATGCAAAATACTCGTTTAGCATCTGCCCCATTTTCTGCGGCTCCACACAAAGGCTGCTTTGCTGATCTTTGAGGGACCCTATTCTCTCCTTCGTTACCCTTTTGTCCTTAATGTATTTGTAAAAACCCCTGGGATTCTCCTTAATTCTATTTGCCAAAGCTATGTCCCCTTTTTTCCCTCCTGATTTCCCTCTTAAGTATACTCCTAACATCCTTTATACTCGAAGGATTCACTCGATCTATCCTGTCCATATCTGACATGCTCCCTTCTTTTTCTTAACCAAACCCTCAATTTCTTTCGTCATCCAGCATTCTCTCCACCTTCCAGCCTCGTCTTTGATCCTAACAGGAATATACTGACTCTGGAGTCTTGTTATCTCATTCTTTTTAAAAGCAGCATTGAGTAAAAGCAAAAAGAAAGGCAAGCAAAGTAGCACACGTTGGATACAAACATCAATTAGTGAAAATTCTCACCAATTTTAAGTGCCAGAATGAGATCACAGTCATCAGAATAGTGGTTGTCATTCATTACTTCTCCAGATTCACCAACTGCATTTGGAATGCTTTTTTCCTCCATTTCAATCTACCAGGTTACAGTTGTCTACAAGTTGATGTATTCCACACTCTGAAAGCTTCACAGCTAAAACGAGAGATGAAGCCCAAAACAAATCACTTCCATGCATGCAACTACCATCTAAAGCATTCTAATCCCTCACAGCTTCCTCTCACTTCTCTCAGTGGCTTCTTCAAGAAAATTATCCAGGCAACATATGCCACTTGCTTATTAACTGCAACCTATACAATCATATCTGGAGAGTGATCTCAGTACCATTTCATTTTGAAAGGTTAGGCTAATTTTAATTAAAACACATGGAATAAGATTTGTAGCTCAGGTTGAGGTTTAGGTTTGCTCGCTGAGCTGTTGGTTTGATATCCGGATGTTTCATTACCTGGCTAGGTAACATCATCAGTGGCGACCTCCAAGTGAAGCAAAGCTGTTGTCTCCTGCTTTCTATTTATATCTTTCTCCTGGATGGGGCTCCTGGGGTTTGTGGTGATGTCATTTCCTGTTAGTTTTCGGAGGGGTTGATAGATGGCATCTAGATCTTTGTGTTTGTTAATGGAGTTCTGGTTGGAGTGCCAGGCCTTTAGGAATTCTCTGGCATGTCTTTGCTAGAAGGAAATGACATCACCACAAATCCCAGGAACTCCATCCAGGAGAAATATATATATAAATAGAAAACAGGAGACACAGCTTCGTTTCACTTGGAGGTCGCCACTGATGATGTTACTTAGCCAGGTAATGAAACGTCTGGATATCAAACCTGCAGCTCAGCGAGCAAACCTACACCCTACACATGGAATAATTTGTTTCAAACATTCCTATTTGGCCAATGGGCTTCATTTTGTAATCAGCAGGGTTGAATGCATTGCAGCCTACAGCTTGCACTTGTGCAGCCCTTCTATTTTACTGGGCTATCACCCAAAATGAAGTCACAAGCTCTGAACCACAAACAGCCAGTGGAGCTCTGCGTAAATTTATCGCAATCATCCTATTCTAGCAGTTCCTACTGACAGGCTGTGACAAGCTTCAAACCTTGGAATGAGGACACAGAGCAAGAGTGTTTGGAGAGTTTAGTGCCCTGAGGGAGTTTCAAGAACCTCACTGTTCAACCAAATCTAGTTACCAGATGGATAACATGCACATACCAAATAATGCAAGGCAGTATATATAAAAAATTCTGCACTAAACTCCAGATTTATAACTTATTGTCAAGCATATATTCAATCCTAACTGACAGCACTAACTTGAACTGGCAAATAAATCCTTTCAATGCTATTCCTTGCAACAAAAGAAACCATTTTACCAATAATACAAAGTTACCAGTCTCAGCATTGTCAAGTCATTATCCAACCTGACAATTGCGAATGGTTCTATTTCTTCAGACATTATAGACATAGACAGAGAACATTACAGCGCAGTACAGGCCCTTCGGCCCTCGATGTTGCGCGACCCTGTCATTCTAATCTGAAGCCCATCTAACCTACACTATTCCATGTACGTCCATTTGCCTGTCCAATGACAACTTAAATGTACTTAAACTTGGCGAATCTACTACCGATGCAGGCAAAGCATTCCCTTACTACTCTGAGTAAAGAAACTACCTCTGACATCTGTTGTATACCTATCGCCCCTCACTTTAAAGTCTTCAGTGGCAAATAATATTTGCCTCTTGGGAGAAACACATTATTTTCAGAAAATACTTCTGATTTATCACACTCAAATGAATCACTACAGTTAGGTGCTGTATGTCAGGTCTCCAAGGAAACTTTCATTTTTCTTCCATGTTGTTTGCTAATGGTCTTCATGCCCATTTCCATTTTATTCAACACTCAGTCAAGGTCAAAGGGTTGACTGACAAACATGGACAAACAAATATCAACATATACTGTCAGTGAAATAAACATCCCGCAGCCTGCATCCTCCTCCACTCCAGGGATTCACAACTTATGTTCCGACTTTAAATTTTTCTGACATATTGTGAGCATCTCAATTTCTTTTCCAATTCTTAAGTGTCATATTCAACTCAAAACATGGACTTTGTCTCTGTGTCTCTCCACAAATGCTGGCAGTTTTTTTACCCCCCTCAGCACGTTTTTCATTTCAATTTCCCTTTCAACCATTCAATCATGTGGCAATACTTTGGCTTTAAGAGTTGTATCTTATCCTTTTTGTTGGAAGGCAGGATTTAAGACAAGAGGTGCCAAGCTGTTTATTAGGATCCAATAAAGTAAACGTGAGGCCTTGGTTTTTTTTATTAAAACAAAAGACCTTTTGTGCTAACACAGCCCTCTTTAAAAAAAGGCAACCAAAAGAAAGACCAAGAGCGAGAAAATGAAGTTGCAAGTAATCTCAATATGATTAGCAAGAGCTTTGTTACATATATAAAAAGTAAAGCAAAGCCAAAGACCCCTGAAAGAAGGAGTATGGGAAGTAAGAATGGGGAACCACAAAATGGCAAAGAAGTTAATGAAATATTTTGCATCAGTCTTCACAATAGAAGACGTTAATGGCATTGCAAAAGTACAAAATAAGCAAGGGTCATAAAGAGGAGAAGAAAATCAAATGACTGATCATAACTGGACAAAATGTACTCTGGAAACTACTGGGATTAAAGATCACCAAGTCCGTTGGACTGGATGGGACATATCGTAGGATATACAAGGAAGAAGCTATAGACACAGTGGATGCAATTAGACTAATTTTAAAAGATTCCTAGATTCTGGAAAAGCCCCAGAGGGTTGCTAAACTGCTAATGCAACATGTCGATCTAAAAAGGGAAGGCAACAAAAAAAAAACTATCGACCAGGTAGCTGACCATCTGCTGTTGGAAAACGATAGTCTGTAAACTGTAAATGATGTAAACAGCAGAACATTTAGAAATGCATACTATGATTAAAGAGAATCAGCATGAGCTTGCAAAGAGGAAATCATGCCCAACAAATTTACTAGCTTCTCAAAGAATTCTAACAAGTAGGATAAAAGGAAAACATTGGATGTAATTTTGGACTGGAATAATCCATTTGATAGTGAACCATTCATGACATGGATAAATGATTGACTAGCTAATAAACAAGAAGGTTGGAATGGGAGTAGGGACACATTTTATGGATAGCAACCTACAACTAGTAGAGGGCCACAAGGATCAGTGCTGAGGCCACAATTATTTAAAATACATATCCATAACTCGCATGAGCGAAGTCAATGTACTACAGCCAAGCTTGTGGATATCAAAAATAGTTGGGAAGGCAAATGATGAGGATGATACAGTCTGCAGAGGCAGGTGAAGCAAGTGAGCAAACATTTGACATATGGAAAAATGTGATGTTATGTACTTTGTCAGGAAAAAATGAGTAATGGATTTTATGTAAATGGAAAACAAATGCAGGAATTACAAAAAGGTAGCATCCAAGTTTAGAGAAAAAAAATGGACAATTGGCCAAAGTAACTCAAAGTAGAAAAGTCAGGATTTTTTGCTAAAACTATACCAGGCACTAGTCAGGCCACAGCTGGAAAACTGTCAACAGTTTTGGCCACCTTATCTCAGGAAAGAAGTGTCCTTGCTTTGGAGCTATCCAGAGAAAACTCTGGAATAGTACATACAGATTAGAGAGTAGCTAATCTATTTAAAAAGGGAGGCAGAGAGAAAACTGGGAATGACAGGCCAGTCAGCCTGATGTCAGTGGAAAAAAATGCTGGAGTCCATTATAAAATGATTTAATAGCAGAGCACTTGGAAAACAGTGTCAGGATTAAACACAGTCAGCATGGATTCAGGAAAGGGAATCATGCTTGAAAAATCTACTGGAATTCTTCAAGGATGTGACTTGTAGAGTTGATGAGGGGAAAACCAGGGGATGTAATTTATTTAGACTTTCAGAAGGCTTTCAACAAAGTTGCATTTAAGAGATTAGTGAGTAAAGTTAAAGCACATGGGATTGGGAGAGTATATTGAGATGCAAAGAAAAGTTGGCACACACGAAACAAAAACTAGGAATAAACATGTCTTTTTCCAAACGGCAGGCAGAGACTGGTGGGGCACCACATGGATCAGTGCTAGGACCCTAGCTAGTCACAATATATACAGGTTGTTCTGCTAGAACGTCTTTTGTTAATGCGATTGCTGAATGGGGGATACTGTTCCTGAGGTGCCAACTTTTAAAATGTGTTGGCTGTAATGAGATTACAACACCAAAACTTCTAGTGCTGTTTCTGAAGTGCGATTTTTCTGTAATGCAGGGTTGCACAAGAACACAACCATTGCATCCTAGATGAACTATTTGTGTTCATGATATGGATGAGTAAATTAAATGTTATGTCTCCAAATTTGCAGATAACACAAAACCGCGCGGAACAGGGAGCTGTGAGGACAAGCAAAGTACATTGGCATTGTACGGAAGAGGCCATATTATGTGGAGAAATGAGGTAATTCACTTTGGGAGCAAAAACAGGGAGTTGGATTATTAATCTGAATGAATATAAATCAAGAGCAGTTAACTTGCAACAAGATTGGAGAATGCTCGCACATAAATGTCACCGAAGGTGAGCAAGCAGATGCAGCAGGTAGTCAAGCAAGCCAACAATATGTTAGGCTTCATGGAATGGATTTGAGTACAGGAACAAAGATGTCTTGTTGCAATTATACAGAGCTTTGATGAAACAACACTTGCAATACTGCATGCAGTTTTAGCTTCTTAATCAGAGGAAGGACATTCTTGCTGTAGAGAGTGTGCACTAAAATTTTACCAGACTCTGGGATGGCAGGACAGATGCAGGAGGTGAGGTTGCATTTATTAGATCATCCAACTCAGCCTGTTTGCACTTCTTGCCCATATCCTTTAATATACTTGTTAGATTCATTCGAGTTCAGATGAATGAGGGAGGAAATCTCAAAAAAAAAGAGAAAATACTAAGGACAAGGCAGAGTAGATACTGTTTTGATGTTCCTGATGACAGGGGAGGGCAGAATCAGGGGTCACAGTCTAACCATATTTGGTAGACCATTTAGAAGGGAGGAGTAATTTCTACACCCAGAGAGTGGTGCGCCTGTTGAAGTCATTACCACAGAATACAGAAGGACAAAATGGGTGGCACTGTGGCACAGTGGTTAGCACTGCTGCCTCACAGCACCAGAGACCTGGGTTCAATTCCCGCCTCCGACAACTGTCTGTGTGGAGTTTGCACATTCTCCCTGTGTCTGCGTGGGTTTCCTCCGGGTGGTCCTGTTTCATCCCACAACACAAATGTGCAGGTTAGGTGAACTGGCCATGCTAAATTGCCTGTAGTGTTAGGTGAAGGGGTAAATGTAGGCGAATGGGGCTGGGTGGGTTGCAGTTCGGAGGGTCGGTGTGGACTTGTTGGGCTGAAGGGCCTGATTCCACACTAAGTAATTTATGTAAAACATTGTAGGATTCCAAGGCGAAGTTGGATATAGCATTTGGGGACAAAGGCATTAAACTATATGGGTAAAAAGTGGGAACAGGGTGAGCAGGATGACCAGCCATGATCAATATGAATGGCGGAGCATGTTCCAAGGCCGAATGTCCTACGCCTAATCCCATTTTCTATGTTTGTGTTTACTCTTTCTTCCAACAAACTGAATATTTCATTTCAAAGATTTTAAAATGCCACATTGAAATACAGATGAGCAGATTGGCAGACCATCTTGTGGCAGTTAGTACTCAAAAAAACAAAAATAGATTCACGTATTCCCTTCTGAGGCCCCTTCACAATCTAGTAGTACAAGTTAAATTTGGAAAATATTCTGTTTACTTGAGAAGTTAAATTTCCAAATTGTTCACAAATAACATGGACCTTAAGTCATAGAATGATGATCATGGGGGATTGCAATTACTGACATTAAGGCAATTATGAGATTTTATTTCCACAGAGATGTATGTGAAAAGCAACCCAGGGACAATTTGTAAAGTGCTGCATCACCAGTTCTAGTTGCCAAATTATTAAACTGGACAAGGAGGCACCAGAGAGGTTACAGCAAAGATCATCAAATTAACAGAAAAGCACAAGTATACACATCAGCAAAGAATTGACAAATTGGGTCCCTTTTCTCATGGAAAAAGGATAAAGGATGATCAGGTCTTAAAACTATCAAAAATTGAAGTGTGGATACATGGACAATCTTTTCTCATGGGGAAAAAACATACCTGGAGGCCAATGATTTAAAACAAATCACCCAGAAATCCAATGGCAAATTTACTTAAATTCTCAGACAAGGTGGAATATGCTACTGCTGGGAGTGGGTGCAACAAACAGCAGAGATATATTGAAGAGAGGCTAAACAAGTATCTGAGGGATGAGGGCATAGAAGATTGCAATGATGTTAGGAAAAAAATCAAAAGGGAGCTCAAGTGGAACACACATGCCAACATGGAGGAGTTGGGTCAAGTAGCTGCGACTGTGACTACAGCTTACCCAGTTCCTTGTATTATAAACAGCTCATCTAACAGGTAACAGATTTCTGACAATGAAAAGCTCTTACGGTCAGCCTCAATCATGTACTCACATCAGTGTCGCAATCAAACTCATAACCTAACAGGAGGTAAAACCACTACCAGCAGAGTCAATACTTCAAAAATTGAGATGAAGGTTATCAAAACAGCACGTCCTAACTGTTCATAACAAGTAATGACTTCATATCTTTAAAAGTACCTGTTACAGATTATCATTCACACATGAAGCATGTGTTAGGACACTTAAATCACAGATAAACAAAGAACTGCTGATTCTGGAAAAATCTGAAACAGAAACTAAAATTACTGTAGAAACTCAGGTGTGGCAGCATTGAAAAGCATTTAGTGCTTCTTCATAAGTTCACCGGACTCGAAACACCGCTTCCTCTCCACAGATACTTCTAGACCTATGTTTCTGAAACAAATTTCCATTTTTGCGTCTAATGACAGAATTTACTAGAGATTCCAAACTTGAACTCAGAACTGATCATTTCTCCTCATGAGCTTGTACCTGTGTATGAAACAGCTGATCAAATTTAAGTACAATTAAGTACAATTCTCACTAATAGCATTCCCACAAATGCTGATGAAATCAACAAGCATACCTATTTGCCCTAGCAGCTTTTTATTTCAAATCGTGGTTAACATAGGGCAAGTTAGAAGCCTTAACTGTCATATTTGATCAGCTTTTGTGTTGCACACTTGCCCGAGGTTTATTTTTGGGTTCAACTACCACTCTAACTTCAGCACTAAAAAAACGATACTGCAGCATTGGGTGTGCAAGTATTGCACTGTTCCATCTTTCTGAGGAAAGGTGAAAACAAGAATTGATCAGTTCTCTTCTGGACATAAAAGATCCTTTGGCACTCTATCCAACCGCAGGAGAATTGTCTTCTTTCAGTCAATAGTTATCTCAGTCTATCAAATTAGCTACTATATTTCCTACATAAAATTGTGGCTAATTGGAAAAATGCTTGACAGCCTGTGGAGTGCTTTGCATGTTTTAAGGTCGCAAAAGACAATGTGAAAGCAAATCCTTTCAATTGCAATCACTAGCAAGCCTGCAGTATGCACAGACCACTGCCAGCTTGACACAATGAGCACTTCAGTTAATGAACTTGAATATTTCTGGTATTTTAACTGGACTAATCTATATAGCTGCGCAACATCTAAGTGGCATTATCACCAAGTTATTTTGATAAAATGCCATTCTTAATTTTCTGTAAAATGTCGGGGGGAAGAGGTAGCAGAGGGAAAGAGAACATTCTCACAAGGGTTCGAACATGAGGCACATCTCAACTGACTTTTGTACAAAGATTAATGCTAGCTGGTGAACATAGTTTGTTTGTTTTTTGGAGCTTCTTTTAGAACCTAAAAAATTGCAGCAGGAGTAGACCTTTGAACCCTTCGAGCCTGCTCCGCATTCACTAAGATCATGGCTGATCTTTTCGTGGACTCATATCCACTTTGCCCCACTTTCACGTATCCCTTAATTCCTTTATTATTCAAAAAAAATCTAACTTAGCTTTAAAAATGTTTACTGAACTCACGTCAACTACTTCACTGCGGAAGAAATTCCATGGATTAACAAACTAAGATGTGAAAAGGGTTAATTTCTTCAACTGACATGCAATGAATTAGATATCCTGGGCGGAGGCGTGGGGGGGGGGTTCTGTCTTGCAGGCAGGATGTGACAACCTAATTATACTATAAGTGCTGTAGTGATTAGGAATAACACTTCACGTTGTTTTTGGATGGCACGTGACTATGGGGGACTGGCAGGGGTTGTGTCTTGCATACATGACTGACTGACTGATGTAAAAACCCTGCATAAAAGGGAGGACGGTTCCCTTGCTCAGGGAGCCTCACTTGACACGCTCCTCAAGCATTGCAAAGAGCGTTAAGTGATCCTCCAAAAGCTTGTACTTGCTGAAATAAATTGTGGCTGTTCACAGAAATGGTGTATTGCAGTTGCATCAAGCATGTCAGAATCTCAAGAAGGGAACTTAACAAACATGCTGGGTGAAGATGTTCCTTCTCAATTCAGTCCTAAATCTGCTCCTTCTCACCTTAAGGATACACCCTCTTGTCCTAGTTTTACCTGCCAGTGGAAACATCCTCTTTGTCTATCTTATCTAGTCCCTTCATAATTTTATCTATTTCTATAAGATGCTCCCCCTCATTCTTCTCAATTCCAATGAATATAATCCCAATCTACTCAGTCTCTCCTCAGACGCCAACCCCCTCAACTCCAGAATCAACCTTGTGAACCTCTTTCCCACTCCATCCAGTGACAATACATTATTTCTCAAGTAAGGAGACCAAAACTGCACACAGTCCTCCAGGTGTGGCCTCACCAGCACCTTGTACAGCTGCAACGTTATCTCTCGGTTTTTAAACTCAAATCCCTTTCGCAATGAAGGACAAAATTCCATTTGCCTTCCTAGTTACTTGTACCTGCTGACCAACCTTCTATGATTCATGCACAAGGACACCAAGGTCTCTCTACATAGCAGTATGCTGCACCTTTTTAGCCATTCAAGTAATAACCTTTTTTAACTGTCACTCCTACCAAAATGCATGACTTCACATTTATTAGCCTTATATTCCATCTGTCAGATCTTTTCCCACTCACTCAATGTATCAATATTCCTCTGCTAAGTTTCACAATCCTCAGTACACTTTGCTCAGCCACTTACGTTAGTGTCATCTGCAAACTTTCACACCATACACACGGTCCCCAACTCCAAATCATCTACATAAATTGTAAATAACTGCGGTTCCAACACCAATCCCTGAGGAACACCATTAGTTACTGATTGCCAGCCAGAACAGCACTCATTTATCCACATTCTCTGCTACCCGTTAGTGAACCAATCTTCTATACATACTAATACTTGACCCGTAATCCCATTCTTCCTTATCTTATGCAGCGGCCTCTTGTGCAGCATCTTGCTGAAAGCCTTTTGGAAATCTAGGTACACCACATGCACTGGGTCCCAGTTGTCCACCTTACTTGTAATGTCTTCATAAGATTTCAAAAGATTTGTCAAGCATAACCTGCCCTTAAAATGAACCCATGCTGCTTCTGCCCAGACAATTTCTATTGAGATGTCTTGCTATTTCTTCTTGACACTAGACTCTAGCATCTTCCCCACTACAGAGGTTAAGCTAACCGGTTTATAATTCTCTATCTTTTGTCAATCTCCCTTTTTAAACAGTGCCCCAGAGTCCAGCAAATTTTGGACAAGTTACCACCAGTACACCTGTTATTTGTCCCATCACTTTGAGTACCCTGGGATGCATTCCATCAAGGCTAAGATCTTAGCTATCCTTCGCTAGACCAACACTACCTCTTCCGCAATAATGAAGGTTTCCAGGTCCTTACCTACCTTTGTCTCTACGTCAATTACTGGCATATTATTAGTGTCCTCCACTGTGAAAACCAATACAAAATACCTGTTCAATTCCTCGGCCATTTCATCATATCCCATAACTAAATGCCCCTACACATCCTCGAAAGGGCCAACATTTAGTTTAGCCAGTCTTTTTCATTTTATATATTTACAGAAACTTTTGCTATCTGCCTTTATATTCTTTGCCATCACAAAGCAATCAAGGCCAAAACTTCGGATGATTTCAAGGAGTTGGATATAATACTTGGGTCTAAAGGGATCAAAGAATTGGGGAAAAAGCAGGAACAAGCAGATGACTTGGCGTATCAGCCATGGTCGTAACAAATGGTCGAGTAGGGTCAAAGAGTCAAATGGCCCACTCCAGTTCTAATTTTCTATGCTTCTGTTAAAACGAAAAGTAACTCCATTTCTCTTCAAATTCATCCCAGAACATGAGTGAATTCCACCCCCGATTCAGGTCATCAGCTACTCGAAACAGTCACATGCTTTCGAAACCTCAAGTCTTGATAATTCCATCATTTCTGATCAGTGTTTCACATTCTCACATCTGTAAACATAACCTGAACTCTGCTCACCCTTTACTAACTCACCAGTGCTGTTGAACTATCTTCATCTACAGCACTGCTGGCTCAGCATGATATTGATTTTAAAATCTGCATTCAGTTTTATTTATCTCCATGTTTTTGACCCTCCTGAACTCTGATCACCAGTTCCACAAGTCTCCAATATCAGTGCTCCTCGAACATGATAAGATACCGCTGCTGAATGTACCTTCAGATGCCAAAGCCCCAACCTCTGGAATTCTCTCCCCAATTCTCTGTCTATCCAGTCACTTGAAATCGCTTTTAATACATTCCTTGAAGCCTTTTGCTTTGACCAAGGTTTTGGAAATCTAGCCTAGCATTTCATATTGCTTGGTGTCACACTAGGTTTTACAACGCTCCTGTGAAGCATCTTGGCCTGTCTTCTGAGACACTACACAAAGATAAGTTGTTATAAAAAACAATTGCTAGAGAAACTCAGCAGATCTGGACCAAGTTAAAAATCACACAACACAAGGTCATAATCCAACAGGTTTATTTGGGAGCAGTACTCCTTCATCAGCCCTAAACCTAACCCAACCACCAGATGAAAGAGCAGTGCTCCAAAAGCTAATACTTCCAAATAAACCTGCTCAATAATAACCTCATGTGTGATTTTTTAAACCTTGTCCAATCAAGTTCATAATCGGCTCCCTGATATCTCAGCAGGTCTGGCAGTATCTGTGGACAGAAAACTCCAGTGACCCTTCTTTAGAAGTGAAGTTCTCAAAAGATGTTGTTGAGCTTTCATTTGTTCAGTTACTAAACCTCTCTTTGCACCATTAAGACACTCCTAAAAACATCACTCTGTACTCTGAGCAACTGGCCTAACATCTGCTGCAAAAAACATCTGCTGCAAAATACCTTACATATGTCCTCATGTTGAAGACGCTACATAAACTCAACCTGTTGCTGGACACAGGCTGAGGCACCAATACCAAAGGCTCTGCATTTGGATTCCATTACCCATTGACTGTCCAATAATGACCTTTGCCTTGGAATCTAAAAAAAAATTAGCTATTTCTTGAAAGTCTGGAATCTGCAGTAGTACTTAATTTAAATTCCTCAAGGTCTTTTTCAACTGTAGAGACAAATGCTGTAATTTTTTTTGAATAAACAGTGATCCGCAAGTGCTGGAAAGCCTTGGCCTGGCAGCAGTTCCAACACTAAGCAAGTTAAGATTGGTTTTTAAAAAGCCATGTGGTCAGATAGAGGAGACCAAACAACCACTGCTGGTTTTTTTAAAAAGACAAAGGATAATTGTCCCAAAGCAGAAAATGAGAATTTTTTTGTGGCCTGGAACTTTGTGTGGAAAACAGTAAAATAGGTCAGAGAGTTGCAGTCAAGGACATAGTCGGCACTGTGAACTGCACAATGGTACTGCTTTTGGTTCTATTTTGTCGGCACAGACGAGACGACTGAATATACTTTATTCAAAAGGGACAGAGGGAGAAATTTCAGGCGAATATATATCAAAGCTGTTGTGATCCAAGCTCAAGACATTCCACAGGAGACTGCCATACAAATGATGCCTGGCTTCAGAAACTTTGGTGGAATATGACTAATCATGAACACAACTCAAGGCTCAAATCAGTTTCAGTGGCATCTGATGTACCAAAGGCCAAGTTCGATAACTCTGGAATGCAGATGTTGCCACACATCAGGCAACTGCTTCTAATTCTTAAAGATCTATATTTATTGTCCAGGCAATTTACAGTGAAATTGACTTGTTTATTTCATGTTTCACAGTTTGTTCTGGATCTATTTTGGATTCAAGTAAAAGCTATAAAAGTGACATATTCTTGGAAATTACTTCTGAGGTGGGAATTACTCAGGAAATTCCATCATTTTGGCTTATAACTTGCCCATAGGATCAGAGGACAAAATTGCATTTTATTTTATGCCTGTGAATTGGTTTAAACATATTTTCAATTATTACCAAGTTAAACTGCACGCTAATATATGTTTTCTCATGAAAACATTTTTCTACATGTAAATTTGTGAAATAATTTTTTGAATTCCTGTTTTGCTTGGTGCATACTGTAATGATTTGATCACCTTCTAAACTGATCTTACTATGTGCCACAAGCAGCTGGCATGATGAGACAGACTAAATTAACTTTGGAAGTCTACTGTGTTGCATCCACTTTCAAATAACCAAAGGATTGGCAATCAATACAATAATAGTAAAACTTCTTTATCGCTCCCAATGAACACAACTTGACAGACTATAAGTGCACACCAATTTGTGTATTCATGACATTTCGTGAAAAGGGATATGCCACTGTAATTAGTGTTTGATGAAGGAGAGCATAATTATTTGTTATAACAATTTCTATCGTGGCAGTTTCTTATTAAGGCTAAATATAGCGTCTAGACTGAATTCTCTGCAGTCTACACAGACATCTAATGGCAAAACAAACACTTTGACAATTCTAAAAGTACAATTTGACATTATACTTGGCACGTAGCTGTTTTGGTCAAAGACCTCATTCAATAAAAAAACATTGCTTGAAGATTAGACCACGTACTTAATTTTATTTTCGTACACCTCTTTGGATGGGTTATGAAATCTCCACGGCCATCAATTGAGTGGATAAATTTGAATACAGCACAATTTAGGAAGGATGCAAAAGCATGAGACAGAGTACAGTAAAATTTGTAAGAATGATTCTTCAGATGAGCAACTTCAGTACATGGCAAGGCTGGAGATGTGGACTAGTCCCCTTGAAGAAACATGGAGAGATTTGATGGATGTACACAA
This sequence comes from Chiloscyllium punctatum, assembly GCF_047496795.1. NCBI lineage: Eukaryota > Metazoa > Chordata > Chondrichthyes > Orectolobiformes > Hemiscylliidae > Chiloscyllium > Chiloscyllium punctatum. Next base: position 71,246,298 of record NC_092760.1, read on the forward strand.
AATAATGAAGCGACTCAACAATAAATAAGAAAATCCATTCCCATGGGGGGAAACAAACTCAAGGAGACAGATTAATTGGCAAAGAAGCAATAGCAACAAGAAAAACAATTTTCACACATCAATTCACTAGGATGAAGAATGCATTACCCGCAAGCAGTGGAGAGGGGCTCAAGAAAGGCTTCGAAAAATAAAAATTTGATCATTTCCTGAAAAATAAAAAAAATTATACAGTCATAGGGTCAAGGTGGGGAATGACAGCAGGTGAAGTGCACCTTCAGCCAGTCAGCACACATGATGGGGTGAATGGTCACCTTCTGGGCGGTTATCCTTCTATAGTAACAATTTTTCTTTAAAAGTGTACAACTTCGCTGTAAGATGGCCCAGAATGCAGTCTCAATGTGTATTTACTTTTATAAATGGATTAAAATAATAGCGCTCAGTTATCTTAAACCAAACTGGCAGCTCATGGGAAAAAACAACACTTGCAAAGAAGTTTCTGCAATTTAATTCCTCTCCCCACAATTCCATTTTCAAATCTGGCTTTAGTTCCTCATCCCTGCTTGTTAATTCTCACAGAACCCAAAGCAAAGTTACAGAAAGGTGTCATTCAATATGTCTGCCCCAGTTGAATCATGTAATTGCCCACTCTAATCCTACTTTCCAGCTGATGGTCAAGCTTACAGTTTACAGCACTTCAGGTGCACATCCAGATTCCTTCCAGTGATTTGAGGGCTTCCACTTCAACTACCAAACTAGACAACAAATTCCAAAAACTAACCAGCCTCTGCATGGAAAAAAGTTACATTTTCCCTCTCCAATCCATCTAGCAATCACCTTGATCTGTGCTCTCTGGTAATTGTCCTCTTGGTTTGGAAAAATAGATTATCCCTCCCATTCTAACCAACTCCTCATTATTTTATACATCTCGATCCAGTAATTCCCAATTCTCCTGCCAAAAAAGAGAGAGGGAGACAGCCAGAGAGCACATACCTGGTTTCGTATTCAGTACCTCATGTAGGAAAAGGTCTGCCACCTTGCCTACCCGCAGCATGGCCACACAGAAGACAGAAAATCAAGCCTCTCCAAACCATATAAGAAACACCCAGAATGCCTCAGCATTGACCAAACAAGCTGACAAGGGAAACCAGACATGACCATACTCACTCGCAGATCAAGGAATACACTTCCCAAGACAAACTGACAAAAGCTTCCTGGACCCAAGAGACACAGCTATCCCAAAGCCCGAAGGACAGTCTTGTACCCCAGTGATACCAAAGCCACACAAAGCACAGGTCAGATGGAGAGGCACCAGGATACCTCACTCACAGGAGAGAAACAATGGGAACACCTTACTGCCAAGAAAAGGGACATTCTCACCAACCACCGAAGAGAGCTGGAGTTCCATTGAGAACTGATTGATGCTACCAGGATGCTTCATTGCATCTAGATTCAGGACATTCTTCTGATAACTGCTTTGCGATTATCACCATCGTAACTGAATTACTTGATCATCAACACCATTGTATTCTCCCTATTTTTAATTAGCATCACTGTACAGTATTCCTATAAAAACTGACTTGATTCTTAGCTCAGGGAAGAGAACCCTTGCACTACCTGTACAGACTGTCAGTTCTGTGTCAGCCTAGTCAATTTTTCTTCCGGCCATATTGCTTGTCATTTTCATCTGATCTGGCTTGTGTGGTCTATGTGCATTTGGGGTCACTTCTCCGACACTCGTCAAATGAATGAAAGCATCCCTTACCATACCAGTTTAAACTACCTGACCTATCACATTCAGGAACCTGTAGACATGAACTCAGAGTTCTCTCAGTTTCTCTACCCTTCTTACTATGGTCCCATTTATTGCATATTTGCTCATTTCGATAACCTCACCAAATGCACGAACTCCACCTTTTCCAGACTGAACTGCATTTGCCATTTGCCCAAATCACTGCTAGCTTCCCAGATGACAGCCCTCCTCTTCTCTCCTATCTATCTGGCCAGTTTTTCTATCTTGTTCAAACTTCACAATCATGCCTCCCATATTTAAATCCACATCAGCCCTTTTCTCTTTATTGTCTAATACATCGCAGGTCATCTAGCTGCACATATCATAAATCTAAGTACCAGGTATTTCTAAGCTGAAGTAATGGACATGTTTTGGAGAAAGTACAACATTACATTGCTGAAAGGAATATTTAAGTTCCTCGTTAATAAAGCAACTGTAAATGAAACTTTAATCTACATGCAAAGACCATTCAAGAAAAATGAATCATGATCTTATTTTACAAGTCATTAGTTCCTCTTGAGGTAGTATGCGCAAGGCAAATTAATGTTGCTACTTCTTGTAACCATGCAAATAGTGCTTAATTCACAAGTTAGATAAGCACATAAGAAATCTTTGCCAACCCTTTTATCATCAGTACAATTAGTTACACAGATAAAAGGTGGCACTGCTATTTTACAGGTTAAGCTATTGGTCAATAATTGCCACTGCAAGGTTCCCCCCCCCCCCCCTTCACAAGCATATCCGATATATATGCACTATAACAAGAATTTAGCTGTATAAGTGATTTAATCATTGCTTATTCCAGAGCAATTGACGCAAATTGCCTTCAGTGCTCACCACTCCAGCTGAGTGCCTTAGAATATACTGTCATGAGCACGAAGGTTTTCCTAAAATCCAATACCCTGTAGCTCAAGTTTTCTTTTCCTCTAGTGCTGGTGGTGGTGGGGTGTGAGAAGAGAGAAGATTAAGTAGGCAAGACAGTTGACCTCAAGTCATTTTTAATAATCATATAAAAATATGTTTCACATTTAGATCTGGGCACCAAAGATTAATTGATGCCATAGCATTACATGTTTTGAAAACACATTTCGCTTAAATTCCACAGGAAATTGAAGCACTGGAGATTTTCAACATTCCCTACTTTTAGAGGAGGGAGCTTCCAACCTATTATTGCTCCTACTGTTTGGGAAGCCACGCTTCAGCTTTCTAGGCTCCCAATTGGTTCCCAAAACTAGATTTCTTCACCTCCTTTCAGTGGGTCTGGAAAGCCCATCTCTTTGACCAAACCTTCAGTCAAATAGCATAAAGCTTCACTTGATTCAGAGCCCAAACTAGTTTAATATTACCCCTTTAAAGCATCAAGAACCAACTTTTCATTCCGATTTAACCTGTTCAATTTGCAAACAGAAGAACTTTAGTGATGACTAACAAAACCTTGCAACCTGTAGATCACCCATATCTAGATAAAGTGATCACTCCATGCACGCTGTGGATTAGTGCCCTGCTGCTTTACATATCCCATCTCATGGTGGATTTAGGTAACTGTTAAAGTTTGCATTTCAGAGCATTTATTTGCTTGATGAACAAGGATTCACAACACAAATATAATGGTTGAATTGTTTTATACATTCATCCATTTTACTTCAAGATCCAAATGATATCAACAATGAAGGTTTGTAGTAGACAGAATCCACGTTGGTACTTAGCAATGAATTGACATGTAATTTCTACAGCCAAGAGACACAGATCAGTGGCAAAGCAAAACCACACAGCACTTACTTTGAAAAAGCTCCACTGTCATTTCTAGTGCACTCTCTGGCAGGAATTTACTTCATCTCAATATAAAATGGATTCCCAATGATTTGGTTTGATTTATTGTTGGCACAAGTACTATGAAAAGTTGATTTGCGAGCAGTACAGGCAATTCATAACACAAGAACGTACCAGATCATACAGGTTGCTCTGCTACAACATATGTTTCATCAGCATGAATTGGCTATAACACAATTGACGAATTGTGGACATCGTTTGGATAACACAACCTTTCTACTGAACACGTATAGTGATTTTCTATCAGCAATCTTCTGCAGCGTGATTTTCAATAGCTGTTTTCCATAGAATGATTTCCTGTAGCGCATGGTTGCAGAGGGATGCAACATCCATGTTATAGCAGAACACCTGTATGTGGAGCTCCACTGATACCAAGACATCCAAGCAGCCAATCATTAACTAATAACGTATTAATCACACAGCAATTAAAATCCCAATTTAAGACTTTTTTTGATAAAGGAACTTTTTATGACATTTCTAAAAGCAGCACAGAAACAGACTGAAGCTGCAATCACAGATAGCCAAAACTTATGCAAGATCAAAGCTCATTCCAATCAGAAAAAAATCAAACAAACAGCCAAACAGAAAGAATTTGGGGGCAACATGTTCATTGGTACGTATCCCATAACAACCAGAGTCAAATTGCCTGGTTTACATTTAAGCTAAAGCTTGGGAGATAAACAATCCTTCAAACATTCTCCATGGTAACAGCTCTAACAGAGTCTCTCATGCAGTATAAATCAAATTCCCTTTGCAATTTGATATTCTTGCAATGACTGGAGTCTTGTGTTTAAAAAAGCAACATAGCAAATTGCAAAGAATGTTTCTGAAGACCACTCTTAAGTGTGTTTGAATGAACCTTCATCCCAAATTCTTTACAACGCTGTTAAAATTATCTTTTCATCACGATTATTCCACAAAAGTGGCATATTCTTTCAGATTGATCTTGGATTTTTACTTGCTGTCACAGCATGTAAAGTATGATTCATGTATCCTTTCTATGCCTCAAGTTCCAGAACAGTTTGGAGATGTGGAAAGCACGACATCAGTAACAGTGTTGCAACATGCAGATTTGTTTAAGACTCTTCAACAAACAATTTATGGGAGGAGATGACTGCTCTGTCTCACTTTCATGAGTGCATTTTTACTGCCTTGCATCGATTTGTAGAATTCCATTCTCCAAGGATACCACAATGGACCCTACTGTGTCTTGAACTGGATACCTTGGTTGCATGCATATTTTCCAAACCAAGGAAGAAGTTAAGTGAAACACTACTAAGTGTAAATGAGCTGCTTTAAGACAATAGTCACAAACACTACCAATTCCACAGAGTCTATTTTTATATTCAAACTGCTGTTTTGTTTTAAGACACCAGCAGCACAGCCAGGTTTATTGGCCGAAATGTGCCCATGCCAAAAGTCTTTAGTCATGTCCTGAATTTGACACAAAGAACTAACGAGGATTCAAGGGCTGGCACAAACAGAGGAACAGATTTGTCCAATGCCTTTTTTGAGACACAGATCAAGTCCTTCCACCAACTTGTGATATAAACTCTAAGCAAGTTTGTAATACGTGCAATATAATTGAGTCTTTTTTTAAACACAGCATTTATTGCAATTTTGGTCACTGGATTCTGAGTTCAAGAGAGAAATGGGTTATTTTCCTGTGTTTCTGAACTTAAAGGTATTTCTGTAGCCAAAGTGATGACTTCTAAAACAGCTAACAAGGTGAACAAGATCCTGTGTTGAAGGTCATGAGAATTACTGTGAAAGCTTAAGGGAAACACTCAGTAAAGGGAGAGTCTTGGGTTTGCTTTTCTGAGTTCTGATCAGTCCTTTTAAAGATGGACTAAGATGACTGGATAAACTAAATGTTCCAAAGAAAACGTCGTCGTCAAACTCAATTACTTTAGAGTAAAAAGGTCATGCTAATCCCAGACTAGAAATGTTGATAAACACTGAAGGAGTTAATTAAAGCGGCGTACCTTTTAGAACAGATGTACAAATAGCTCCAGGAAGAGAGCATCTGTACTTCCAGCTGATAAGTCAAGACCTACTGAGGTGTTAAGATACAGAGACTATAGTGAAAGTTCTGTACAAGCAACGTCTTTTCTAGGTGCCATACAAGATAGGTTTTTGGATACTATTCCATTGTCTTTCTTGTCAACTTACAAAGGTGTGCTTTGGAATTTACAGAATTATGTTACTGTGCGTTTAAGGATGTTTAAATTTCTGTTAGAAGTTGATTCTTCAGTTTATTCTATTTCATAATTTTCCATCAAATACTTCTACTTAATCATTAAAACATAATCAGTAGCATTGTTTCAGTGAGAGACCATTTTGTTGAATTCAAAAAGTGTGGTGTTGGAAAAGCACACAAGGGCAGGCGAACAGTTCGGGCATGAACTCTATCAAATTCGATCAAGCCAGGTTTCATTCAGGGATCTGGCTTGTCCAGTACTAACATCAAATCGGATCCCGAGACACATGTCTGACAAATATTCCATATTTCAACTTTAGCACAATTTTCACATATTTTTAAATGGATGCTTCAGTAGCAGCGCATGAACTGCTCAACTTATTCTTCCAAAGACTTCCGTCAAGTTCATTATTTCAACAATTTCATGCCTTCCTCTGCATATGCACTGCAGCATAATATGCAAATATACCTCTGAAGTTAATTAACCTGTGTAACAGACTTGGCCAATAGTTCTCAGAAACAGAGATATTAAAGGGTTAAATTTGCTCTGCTGACCTATAGGAAATTGGATGTTCCAAGGCTAGAGTGGGATGTCTCCATCTCACAGGTAGAATGTAAGGAACTTACAATAACTAGGAAATGGCCATCCAAATGGCTCTGCCAACTATTGGGAATGTAAGTAAAAGAACTGCATTCTCAACCCTTATTCAGAAATCAATAAGAACATTGCAATTAAAAAATTCTGACTAATCCCTGTAGTTAAGAGATGATTCCGAACAGATTTGGCCATTAAGGGATGATTTAAATTACATGATTTCTGAAAATGATCAGGACACTGCATTGTCTTGAGTGGCATGTGACTGTGGGGCGGGGTTAATGGCTGGGGGTTCTCTTGTGAGCATTACTGACTGAGATGTAAAGACTTTGTATAAAAGAAGAACTGTTACCTTTGTTCAGAGAGATCCTTTGGCATGGTTTCGCAAGCCCTGTGAAGGTGTGTTAAAGGGTTCCTCCAGAAAGCTTGTACTGTACTTGTCTAATAAAATTTTGGTTGTTCACAGAAGGTGGCATGTTGCAGTTGCACCAAGTGTCTAAGAACCTCAAGGAAAAAATGGAACCTCACAATTAAACTTACATATTTGTCCAAATAGTTATGTGACAAGGTATAATTTGTTCTTAAAAGCTGAGTGCAACCAAGAGTTGATGTACAATTTTTTTTCAAACAGGTAGTGGAAATGAAGCAAACTACATGAAAAATGCTAACTGTTACTTTGTGGGAAAGTTTCTGCAAGACATGAAGATGTCTAGTCTCTGGAGCCATCTGGTGGATGTACTATGCATTAGTTTAATTCCACTGCAAGACACTCACAAAGGACTGGCTTGCACCTGAAGATGTCCCTTGTTATGAACGAGATCAGACCACTCCAAAATATTCTTAAGCAGACAACCCAGACCATAACTTTGCAATTTGTTTTGGTAAGTGTACAGTGAAAATTACCCGGAGTAAGTTAGCTAAATTGATTAAATTTGTTTTAAAACAAATTTACTCACAAAATTACACAATGAAACACAAAGAACTGAATTGGAGGTGTAGTGGACAGCGAAGAGGGTTACCTCAGATTACAATAGGATCTGGACGAGATGGGCCAATGTGCTGAGAAGTGGCAGATAGAGTTTAATTCAGATAAATGCGAGGTGCTGCATTTTGGGAAAGCAAATCTTAGCAGGGCTTATACACTTAATGGTAAGGTCCTAGGGAGTGCTGCTGAACAAAGAGACCTTGGAGTGCAGGTTCATAGCTCCTTGAAAGTGGAGTCGCAGGTCGATAGGATAGTGAAGGCGGCGTTTGGTATGCTTTCCTTTATTGGTCAGTGTATTGAGTACACGAGTTGGGAGGTCATGTTGTGGCTGGACAGGACATGGGTTAGGCCACTTTTGGAATATTGCGTACAATTCTGGTCTCCTTCCTATCGGAAAGATGTTGTGAAACTTGAAAGGGTTCAGAAAAAATTTACAAGGATGTTGCCAGGTTTGGAGGATTTGAGCTATGGGGAGAGGCTGAACAGGCTGGGGCTGTTTTCCCTGGAGTGTCGGAGGCTGAGGGCTGACCTTACAGAGGTTTACAAAATTATGAGGGGCATGGATACGGTAAATAGGCAAAGTCTTTTCCCTGGGTTGGGGGAGTCCAGAACTAGAGGGCATAGGTTTAGGGTGAGAGGGGAAAGATATAAAAGAGACATCAGGGGCAACTTTTTCACACAGAGGTTGGTAGGTGTATGGAATGAGCTGCCAGAGGATGTGGTGGAGGCTGGTACAATTGCAACATTTAAGAGGCAATTGAATGGGTAAATGAATGGGAAGGGTTTGGAGGGATATGGGCCGGGTGCTGGCAGGTGGGACGAGATTGGGTTGGGATATCTGGTTGGCGTGGACAGGTTGGACCGAAGGGTCTATTTCCATGCTGTACATCTCTATGACTCGGTCACTAACCCAATCTTTGAATCAATTTGCCAAATTACCCTGGATTCTGCGGGTTCTTAGCTTCTTAATTAGTCTACCATGCACGGCCTTGTCAGAGTGTACTACACTTATTCATGCACCGAGTCATCACATCTAACAACTTAATGAATTTTTAGATGTGATCTCCATTTGGCAAAGTTGCACAGACTATCTTTGCTTAATTTTCATCTTGCCAAGTAGAGATTAATTCTGTCCCTCAGAATTCTTTCCAATAATTTCCCTACCACAAATGTACATTGATTTATCCTGACCACCATTCTTGAATACTGATACCTTTATTGGCCATCCTCCAGTCCTTTGGCACCCCTTCTGTGGCCAGAGAGAATTTGAAAATTAATGTGGGTGAGGGGGGAGGGGTGTGGTGGTGAGGGGTTGGGGTCGGTGCGCAGTATGGACATCGGGACTCAGAAGGGGAGTCAACACTATACCCTGGAAGATTTGGGATGATTATAGCTGCAAAGTACTCATTTAAAACCTTAGTTATGTCTTCCAACTCCACACAGACATTGCCACTTTGGTTCCTAATGGGCCCTACTCATTTCCTGGTTATTCTTTTGCCCCTAATATATTTATAAAATGCCTTTGGGTTTTCTTTAATGTTACCCTCGAGTGTTTTCTTTCTTGTTCCCCCTCAACTGTCCTAATCTGTTTTTAAAAGCAAACTACTGCACATTCTGTACTCTTCTAGGGCATTGGATGTTTTGAGCCTCTTGTCTACCATGCATCATCTCTGCACCAGGGCATTTTCAACTATTTCAATGAGGGGGGAGATTGCAGAGCCATTGGCCTTGATTTTTATGTCCTCATTGTCTACAGGAATAGTGCCAGAAGACTGGAGGATAGTAAATGTGGCTCCCTTGTTCAAGAAGGGGAGTAGGGATAACCCTAGTAACTATAGGCCGGTGAGCCTCACTTCCGTTGTGAGCAAAGTCTTAGAGAGAATTGTAAGGGATAGGATTTATGAACATCTGGATAGGAATAATGTGATCAAGGATAGTCAGCATGGTTTTGTGACGGGCAGGTCGTGCCTCACAAACCTTATTGAATTCTTTGAGAAGGTGACTAAGGAGGTGGACGAGGGTAAAGCTGTAGATGTGGTGTATATGGATTTTAGTAAGGCATTTGATAAGGTTCCCCATGGTAGGCTACTGCAAAAACTACGGAGGTATGGCATTGAGGGTGCATTAGAGGTTTGGATTAGGAATTGGCTGGCTGGAAGAAGACAGAGGGTAGTAGTTGATGGTAAAAGTTCATCTTGGAGTGCAGTTACTAGTGGTGTTCAGCAAGAATCTGTTTTGGGACCATTGCTGTTTGTCATTTTTATAAATGACCTGGAGGAGGGGCTAGAAGGTTGGGTGAGCAAGTTTGCGGATGATATGAAAGTCGGTGGAGTGGTGGACAGTGATGAAGGATGTGTCAGGTTACAGCGGGATATAGATAAGCCTCAGAGCTGGGCAGAAGAAAGGTAGCAAATGGATTTCAATGTGGGTAAGTGTGAGGTGATTCACTTTGGTATGAGTAACAAAAAGATGGGGTACTGGGCTCATGGTCGGATACTTGGTAGTGTGGATGAGCAGAGGGATTTTGGTGTCCAAGTACACAGATCTCCGAAAGTTGCCACCCAGGTAAATAGTGCGGTGAAGAAGGCATATGGCGTACTGGCTTTTATTGGTAGAGGAACTGAGTTCCGGAGTCCTGAGGTCATGTTGCAGTTGTATAAGACTCTGGTGCAGCCTTATCTGGAGTATTGTGTGCAGTTATGGTCGCCATACTATAGGAAGGATGTGGAGTCACTGGAATGGGTGCAGAGGAGGTTTACCAGGATGTTGCCTGGTATGGTAGGAAGTTCGTATGAGGAAAGGCTGAGGCACTTGGGGCTGTTCTCATTGGAGAAAAGAAGGTTTAGGGATGACTTGATAGAGGTGTACAAGATGATTAGGGATTTAGATAGGGTTGACTGTGAGAACCTTTTTCCACGTATGGAGTCAGCTATTATGAGGGGACATAGCTTTAAATTAAGGGGTGGTAGGTATAGGACAGATGTTTGGGGTAGATTCTTTACTCAGCGAGTCGTGAGTTCATGGAATGCCCTGCCAGTAGCAGTGGTGGACTCTCCCTCTTTATGGGCATTTAAATGGGCATCGGATAGGCATATGGAGGAGAGTGGGCTAGTGTAGGTTAGGTGGGCTTGGATCGGCGCAACAGAGGGCCAAAGGGCCTGTACTGCGTTGTATTCTTCTATGTTCTATGTTCTATATTCCCCTACAGTTTATATCTTCCACATCCTTCTCCATAGTAAACACTGATGCAAAATACACATTTAGGTCTCTTCCCCCATCTCCTGCGGCTCCACACATAGGCTGTCTTACTGATCTTTGAGGGGTCCTATTCCCTCCTGAGTTATCCTTCAGTCCTTAATGTATTTGTAGAACCGCTTTGCATTAGCCTTAACCGTGTTTGCCAAAGCTATCTCATGTCACCATTTTGCCCTCCTGATTTCCCTCCTAAGTATACTCCTATTACCTTTGTAAATCCAGACCCCTGGGAGGGGTGTCTCGGTTCAGCGATCAGTCAAACACTAGCAGCTGTCTGGTTCAGCAAGATTTCACAATTTATTAAAATGCCAGGCATAGGTTATCCAGCAACAGAAGGGTTAAGCACCTGTGCGCTCTGGAACAGCTACACAAAATAACTTAAAACGAAGGCAGTTTTATATGGTTCTTAAGGAACAGTACAGCCTTAATTACAGAGCAAATCTAATAAAATAATAAAATGACATTATAAACAGCAGGTTAACCCAAATGGTATTTCCTGGGAATCAACTTTGTTTTGCACATTTTATCTCTCTGCACCTGTTTCTACAAGGCCAGCTAGGATGATTAATAAAGGTCCTACTTAGCTTGGTTAATTCCATACTGTGAAGGGACATTGTCTGCCAATATTTCATTCAGTTAGCTCAGGAATGCAGCTTTGAGCAGGGTGAAAAGCCATTTTAAACAGTGTTAATTTGCAGCCTTGAAGCCATATTACGGAAAAGCCACTTTGTAGTTAGTAAAGGCATGCATTAAATGGTTAGTTTTGACAACATCCTAAATGCAGATTTTCGATCCTCACCTTTATATTCTAAGGATTCACTCGATCTATCCTGACATATGCTTCCTTCTTTTTCTTAACCAAACCCTCAATTCCTTTAGTCATCCAGCATTCCCTGCACCTACCAGCCTTGTCTCCAAAGATGTGCAGGTCAGGCGAATTGGCCATGCTAAATTGCCCATAGTGTTAGGTAAGGGGTAGATGTAGATGTAGGGGTATGGGTGGGTTGCGCTTCGGCGGTGCGGTGTGGACTTGTTGGGCCAAAGGGCCTGTTTCCACACTGTAAGTAATCTAATCTAATCTAAACTGTCTCTGGATTCTTGTTATCTCATTTCTGAAGGCTTCCCATTTTCCAACCATGCCTTTACCTGCTAACATCTGCCCCCTATCAGCTTTTGAAACTTCTTGCCAAATACCATCAAAATGAGCCTTCCGCCAATTTAAAACTTCAACTTTTATATCTGGTCTATTCTTTTCCATCACTATTTTAAATCTAATAGAATTATGGTTGCTGGCCCCAAAGTGTTCCCCCATTGACACCTCAGTCACCTGCCCTGCCTTATTCCCAAGAGTAGGTCAAGTTTTGCACCTTCTCTCGTTGGTACATCCACAGACTGACTCAAAGGTTTCTTGTACACACAAATTCCTCTCCATCTAAACCCTAACACTATGGCAGTCCCAGTCCATGTTTGGAAAGTTAAAATCCCCTACCATAACCACTTTATTATTCTTACAAATAACAGATCTCCTCAAATATTTTTCTCAATTTGCTGATGGCTATTAAAGTGATCTATAATAAATCCCAATACGGTGATCATCCCTTTCTTATTTCTCAGTTCCATCCAAGTAACTTGCTTGGATGTATTTCCAGGAATATCCTCCCTCAATACAGCTGTAATGCTATCCCTTATCAAAAGCACCACCACTCCTCCTCTCTTGCCTCCCTTTTTATCTTTCCTATAGCAAATGTATCCTGGAACATTAAGCTTCCAGGAGCAAGTGAGGACTGCAAATGCTGGAGATCAGAGCAGAAAATGTGTTGCTGGAAAAGCGCAGGTCAGGCAGCATCCAAGGAGCAGGAGAATCGACATTTCAGGCATGAGCCCCTTTTCCTGAAGAAGGGCTCATACCCGAAACATTGATTCTCCTGCTCCTTGAATGCTGCCTGACCTGCTGTGCTTTTCCAGCAACACATTTTCAGCACATTAAGCTTCCAGACCTGTCCATCCCTTAAAACCCACTGAGTCCCCGGGGCCTAATGCTTTGCATCCTTAAGTACTTAAGGAAGTGGCCCGAAAAATAGTGGATGCTTTGGTGATCATATTCCAGCATGCCATCGGCTCTGGAAGAGTTCTAATGGATTGGAGGTGGTCACTGTAACTCCACCCTTTAAAAAAAAAAGGCAGGCAAGAGAAAACTGAAAATTATAGGCTGGTTAGCCTGATATCAGTGGTAGGGAAAATGCTGGAGTCAATTATTAAGGAGCATTTGGAAAGTGGTGACAGATTCAATCCTAGTCTGCATGGATTCACTCAAAGGAAATCATGCTTCTGGAATTTTTTTGAGGATATGACCAGTAGTATAGATAAGGGTGAATCAGCCATGATAACATTGAACGTTGCTGCAGGCTCATAGGCCAAACTCCTGGTAGTTGTCTAAATGAGGAGTCTTTTTTTTCAACTTCATTCCATGATCCAAATATGCAACATTGCACGTGTTGGTTTTCTTTTCCACACTGCATCAGAACTTGAATTTTGAATGAGCTCCCCTTCTGGACTTTAACTAAATTTAGTCTTTACTTTTATGTTCTCCATTTTGTTTCATTGTGTTGGCATGTCTGAAAGCAAATGGTAGTACAATGCACTTTAATCATGAAGGATGATAAAGTTTTTTTTGTTGGAAAAGAGAAATTTCATAATATTTTACTATTCAAAAAAGTGTGCTTTAACTCAGGGTGCATTCTAAAACCAAATAACTTGTTTCAGTCGTTGCTAAGATGCAAATTTTTCAAGTTTGCATATCAATAAATGAAACTTGTGCTTAACTGTCTTAAGCACCAAGGAGTGGCCATTATCTTGACATGTCAATCACTGAGTGACTTCCTCAACTTTCCACTGAACAGATCATCTCCCATCTCCACTGTGCAGAGTTAAAAATTGAACATAAATGAATTAGCAGCCAAATCTCTACCTGAATGGTAGTATGTTTTCATGCAGCACACCCTTGTTTACTATCAGATTTTATTAATGTTGTCTGTGACTCACTCTGCATCCTGATCAACCAGGATGGTATTTCTTTTCCCCAGCTGATGGCTTGTTTTTCTGCACTATTAGTCCAGCATACGCACAGCTAAAAGCACAAGGCAAGTCCTAAATCCATTCTGTAAATGGAAACTCATTTTGTATTTTAATTATAATTACCATTCTGACACAAAGACAAAGTACTGGAGAAGCCAAAAACAAGTTTTAATTAATGACAACAGAAAATTTAGAACCAGTAATTAAAACAGGAGCTAAAATAAAAGTGCTAAGTTGTGCAACAAAACAGATTATACAATTAAACAGATTTCCAAATTCAATAAAATCAGTCTGGTTGGATGCTTAACAAAGACCATTTGCCTATTAACAACGACGAATGGACAAGTAAACTTCCAGAAGTATTAGAAACTTCCCAAGTCATAGTGAGACTTCATTATGAAAACAAAGCGCCAGTAAGATTAATGGAAATAAGCTAAAGTGACAAGGTTTAAAATTTGGGAGGAGAATAAAACTACACTTACACCACTAACGTTTCTAAAAAAAAAGGTGTCTTGTATCTTTGCTGTGCATTATGCCAATTTATTGCCAACCTCTAGCTGCCATTGAGAAGGTGGTGAGCCGAGTCACCAAACAATTTCAGAAATCAAGTACTAATCACTACTTAATCAACATGGCTGCCTAGATCTCTCATGATCTCCAAAATTTATGGTGACAGATCACCATAAAACTATCCCATGCAAATGGATGGGAACACCACTACCTGCAACTGAAACCACACTGCAACTGAACTAACAGCAAAGTCCAAATCTTGGAACTCCCTTCCAAAAACAGTATTGCCGTGCCCCTACAGCCCCGAGGACTTCAGCAGTTCAACACCAACCTTCTCCAGTGCATTTAGACATGGCCAATAACTTCCGGGTGTAGCTAGAGACGACCACATCCATGAACAAATAAATAAACTTAACTTTAGCAATAGGAAGGAGAAGTCCACAATATTTTTTACAAGCTCCCTGCTCAAATATAGGAAGGATTCAAATAGTTCATCAATTGTACAGCTGAGCCTTGATAACCTGAGATGGAAATTTCATGATTTGTAGAATTTCAGTACTCAGTCCTTTTTCCAACTTTTGGTGTGGAAAAGTATATTCCAAGTCAGAGCATGATTCCCCACGCCACACCTCAGTTTTCCAAAGTTCACCAATGAAGGAGGAGAAATTGATCAAACTACATTTTCCAATATTCAATAAGACAAATTAAAAATCCACAGGAAAACAAGATACCTTCAAACCTAACAGCTTCATCAACTTAGTTCCAGGTTTTCTACAATTTCCTTCAGGATTAACAAAATGTCTCTCTAAACATTTTAAACAAACTTTTTAACCCTATTTGGTTGAGTTGATGACCCAAATTTTTTAAATCATGGAAGTTGGTCTCACTGATAAATAAAAATCCGTTTTTACATAATCATGTTGTTACACACGAAGCTTTAACGCAAATGCCCTACAGTCAGGGAATCAAAACTCAAACTCTAAATATCATATCTCAAGAGTGAAATAATGGCTGTTTGTAACTCAAATTCTTTTTGTGCCACATTGCTGCACACCTAGGTCTCGAAAACATGACAAAGAAATAGAGCAGTTACAATTTCCCAAAGATGTTTCTCCATAGTCCTTAACTTTTTTGCTACTCAACACACATTAATTAGGAAATTAGTAAAACACATTGACACAATACAGCCATGGATTGGTTTTTTTGTTGCAAGGTAGAACCACACTGTTGTTTCATAATATTACAGCCAGAATGTAATGTACTAAAACTCAACTGCTTATTGAGAACTTGCTATTCTAAGTAACAAAATAGTACTCCAAAATGCTTTTGTCTTCAGTCCTTCTGTACAAACCAATGGGGTTAAGCAATATTGATCATTAATTTTTACTCCAAAGTAATATATTTCTCACATTTTTTTTCTCAGTCAGTAGTTTAAAAACAGTACCTTCTGGAGGCTCCTCTTTAAGGTAAGGAGGCACATCTTCATATGTAGTATCCTTCACAGCTGTCAAATCTGTCACACTTTCAGTTATCTGAGCTTGTCTCTCAGGCCCCTGTTTGAAATAAAAGCCAAACTAGAAGTCTGGAGCTTTCAGAAGAGGAAAATGTGTCAACTAAAACAAAATAATTTATAAAACCCTTGCCTTCCCCAAAGGTAAAGTCTTCCAAGTTTGAAGGTCCTCTTGAAAGAATTCTTGAATTAACATATAACAGACTTTAGGAAACTGTGTTACACCAGGACAAAATCACAACATGATTTGTATTAAGTATTTCCACCTAATAAAGATTAGCATGTTTCCCCCCACCCCCCCACATGTCCTGAGGAACCACATCCACATGTTAAGATCATAACAGCTTGCATCACAGATTGATAGCTGAACCACATTTTACTTCCCACCTCAGCGTAACAGACTAAGCGTAAACCCAAGCCACCCAACAGTCATTCCATTGCTTCCTTACCAGACTTATGAACAACTAATTCCAGACTTCCCAATTAATTTATTTCCATACACTGGTTTTGTTTTAAAACAGAATACTGAATTTATTGAAATGTATAACTTCAGAGAGAAAAAGTAAATAAACACAAAGCTATTAAAAATGTTTATGCTTTTAACCCAAAAACTTTGTTTTCAGCCACCCTATTCCTCCAAGAGACAATTAGTTAAGGTAACTCAGTTCACTCAGGTAAAAGGATCAAGACTTCTAACTTAGCTTTCCACCAAGTGGACTTCCAAAAGATGGTGAGAAAGGTTAGGCAGGGACCTTTTCAAATCTTCATGCTGTCTTTTCAGCCAAGTCTCCTCCGAAAACAATTATAAAGACAAACTTCAAATCTGGTTCCATCCTGAGACTGACTGTCCTTTCTCATAACCTCAACTACCATTCAACATCTACTTGAACACTGGTTCTAAAGTCTGGAAGAGACCCTATTCCCAGGTCCTAAGTGTTAACAGCCAACCTCTGCTGTCTGTTTAAACACAAAGCTCTTATTGGGGTCTCCGCTAGAATTCTTATCCAAGCATCAGCCTACAATGAACCTCCAGGATTGCCCTCAAAACAAAGCTTGCTTGGTTTGTTCTCTTTTACCTCAAGCTGTTTCAAAGTCCACAAATCATTCTCAGCTCAACTCCCAGTTTACAGCTCTAGATCAACAAAATAAAAACAGAAGTAATGAAAAAGCAGCAAAGGTTTAACACAAATTCAGCAGACTCAATGGAGATCTCAATGAGATCGCTTCATAATTTTGAACATCCCTAACAAATAGTTTCCTTCGAGCGGATAAGTTTAACGAACAAACTAACTTTGAGCATCTGACTATAACTTGTTTGCTTTTATACTTATGCTTGTGTTTCTAAAACTCAACCTCACTTTGTGACCTTTTCTGCTTGCCATCTCAAAAAAAAGTGTTAATCCCAGGTTTGTCCCCACATTCCCACAAATTGAAATATATATTGCCTCACGTTCCTCCTACCAAAATGCATTACTGTTCTATTTCAGCTGCTAAGTTACTACCCATTTCATCAGTTTGTCTGCTAATCCATCCAAAAAGAGCACAGCCAGCATAAATGTTCCTCAGTGTTACACTTAAAACTCACTCTTCATAGTCTTCTATTTGTAGAGTGAAATTCAAACATGCAACTTCACAATTCAGAAATAATCACACCATTCTTAATAATACTCAAAACAATCAAAAACTGAATCCATGCAGCTGCTTCAGGCTCAAGTAATATCACAAGCTGAATTGAGACACAGCTAGTAGCCATTAGCCATGATCCATGATAACCACATCCGCAGCAAGTTTCTGCAGCTTCAGCAATGTTGGCTCTCAGATGGTAAGCTCAATGTCAAGCTTCAGGTACTGCGATGCATCAGGATTGGAGAATGTTTGCAGTTTTGGAAAAGAGTTGTAGCTCAGGTTGTGGATCAAGTGGTCGATCAAACTAGTAGACCTGTGCCTTACAACCCAATTTACCTTCAACAAGATCTACAAATCAATGGGATGCCTATGAGATAACCAATATCAGGACACCTAGCAGAAGTAGTTATGCTGAAGTCAGAACAAACAGCCCTTCCCACAATCCAGCCCAAGCTTGAGGTCCATTTTGTGGATGACACCTTTGTCATCACTCAACGCAACAAATAAGAAACCCACCTATACAAACAACATCCTTACCAGTATAAAGTTCACAGAGGAAGAGAACAACAACAACAAGACTTCCTTTCCTCGACATCACAGTAGAATGAAAAGCCAATGGAGAACTGCAGACCAGCGTCTGCAGGAAAGCCACATACAGTGACCAGATATTTAGCTATAAGAACAATCATCTCAACACCTAAAAATGGAGCTGCAGCAGGGCATTACTTAAAACGAGCCACAACACACTGCCACACCCAGGAATGAGAGACCAAGGAAATATACCGATATAACGTATTCAGGAATAACAAATACCCGATGAGTGCAGTCTGCCATTCCTACACAATAAACCTAAACAAGACACAACATGCCCAGAGACTCTAGTCACCCTGCCATACATTAAAGACATTTCAAAGAGGATGACTAGACTACTCAGGCCCCTTGGCATCATGGTAGCACACAGAACTACCACTACACAGAAACCGATCCTCATTAATTTAAAGGACCCCATACCAACAACCAGCAGAACGAACAGATACAAAATACCCTGCAAGGACTGCAACAAACCTTGTGTTAGACACACTGGCATGAAACTAGCCACCAAAAACATGACCAACATCATTAGTATCATATACACAGACAAAGAGGGACACCAGTTTGATTGGGACAATGCATCGATCCTGGGACAGGACAAAGACACATGCGGGAATTCATAGACACCTGGCATTCAAACCTGATCTCCATTAATAAACATGTCAATTTGGTACCATTTACCAACCTCTCAAAAATAACCGAAAGGGTCATCACTCACCACAACAGGCCAATACACATTAACAGCAAGTGGGTCATAACACCAGCACTTCATCAGAGACTCAGTGATGTTACCTAGCACGGTGACAAAATGTCAGAGAACAAGTCTATCAGCTCAGCCAGCAAACTTACAAACTGACTGGGACAGGTCACCCAAACACTTAGTTCTTGGAAGGAATTACACCCATTAAGCAGTTTAATTTTAATCAATGATTGAGACAAAAAAGTCTGCCTGCAAGTGAAGTAGGTGTGGAATCTCAGTCTCTCTTGCTATCTTCTAACAGGCCTGGTAACTGTCCAAATTCAAGATTATATGTAGCCAAGAGCAGGGACTGCAGGGAGGATACGCAAACTGACCAGGGAAGTGTGGTGCAGGATGCCATGCTAATGTGTAGAATAAAAGGGAATGCCATGGTTGTCAGAACAGTCTCTTATATTCTCATCTGTGGAAAGAAGGTAATTTCTTCAGGACTAGAGTAATTTTGAACAAGCAAAAAAAAAGATTCAGTGCTGTGATCCACATAGGTACCAATGACCAAAAGAAAACAGAAACAGTCACTGCTAATGGAGTATGAACAATGAACTACCCTGAAAAACAAAACAATGAACAAAGTCAATTAATAGTTAAACATACAGTATGGATTCCTGCAAAACATTTGGATTTGCGATTTGAAGATTATCCAATTATCCTGCGAGATGGTTTCTTGTTAGTCCTCTATCTACTCTCACATTGCCTATAACACCAGAAGCTACGAAATGGTGCAGTTACCTTTCATGTGGCAACTTATTGAAGGTCTTTTTGAAATCCAGATACGGATCTACTTGTTCCTCTATACCCATACATCATGTTGAATTCTCAAACAAGGTGGTGAATGAGTTACCAAATCAAATATGCTTTGTGCTAGATGTACGGACAGGTCCACCTCAAACCATTGCATCCTGATTGGTTCCTCGCATGTGATGTATAGATACTCGTCAAACAAATGGAGAATCGTCATTTCTAGTCTGTCGATGAAGCCATGATATGTAAGCAGCTGGTATAGTTAGAAATTCAGTAATGATAATGCCATTAAAATGTCATGAGTAGATGGTTAGATTGTCACATTATGTTTCACTCATCTGAGTACAAGTTTGAATTATTATTCAACAAGAACTTCCAGGCTCAAATCACAATACTTTGCTTTAATCTTCAACATTTTTAAATTGCTTTCCCAAAAGAGGCAGAACATAGAATGTTGGGACCACACGTTTTAAAAAGGAAATCAAGGTTCCAAACAAGACGTGCACAACAGGAACAAATACATCCACCACCCTCAACTGTATGTTATCAGCGAAGATGTGGACCCTCAGCGAGGCCTCTCGGTTCCACGATCAGTCAATAAACACTCTCAATCAGTCTGGCTTTTAAGACTTCACTCTTCATTTTTCATACGGCCAGGCACTTAGCGTCCAGAAACTGAAATTACACACTTCTGCATTCCTCAGAGGAGCTGCGCAATTAGCTTAAAATAGACATTTTTATACTTTTCTTAAAGAAGGGTATAGGCTATGATTGCCTAGTACATTCAAACAATTACCATTCAATACACTATCCTGCTTTATTTGACAGTTACTTGGTCCAATGATATTTCCTGGGAACCAACTTTGCTTTCCAACACTCAGGCCACCCCTATCTCACTAACCAAGCCATTGCACCTGCATCTGAAGTTCAGTTAGGATGACCAGTAATGTCTTATTTCATTTAGTTATTTCTATGGTGTAAAGAGAGCATTGTCTGCTAATCTCTATTGAAGCAGACTATGGTTAATCAATTATGCAACTATAGCAGAATTAGCAGTTAGTAATTTAAAAGTCATTTTATGCAGCTTTAGCAGAATTGTCAATTTGCAGCCGAGAAGCTGGTCATGTTATTTACATAGGCAGCAATAAAATGGCTTCTCTAAGTTATTAAGAGCATCTGTTAAGTGGTTGTTCCTGACAACAACTAGTTATCTCAACCTGAATTCAGGTTTCAGATCCTCATCAGCAAGCTGACACCATCAGCTGTGACCTCAAAACAACTCTCTGATCAAAAGGAATAGTGAACTCAATCAGAATCTCATCATATCATGGCCTCGAGCAAGTCCTCGAAGAGGGGATAAGGAAGACCGACAAGGAGTGGCAAGGGATGCTGTCTAAACTGCCCATTACCTCCTCAAAAAAATTCTGACAAATTTGTCAGGCATGACCTCCCCTTGACAATGCTGTACTGACTCAGGTCTATTTTCTGAAAGGAAAACCCAAAATTTAACATGCATCTTTGAAAAGGTAAACTTGAATGTCAAAGCCCAACACCTGTTCATTTCCAGATTTGAAAACAGGCATTAGAACTTTTTACATACATTTTAAGACAGCACACCACAACGATCATGGTGCCAGATCATGGTGACAGTTACAGCACATTAATTTTGTCTTTAAAACTGTATCCTTTCCATGAGTTATAAATAGAAAACAAGATGTAGGGAATTCTAAGTTCACCCAGGCAAATCACTGCAGAAAGTGCCAAGATTTCACAACATCCAGTCTCAGCAAAGTCAGTCAGATTGGGAGAGTCAATTTTAAAGATTCAGCATCAGAACTTTTCATAAATCAGACTGAATTTCTTTGTTAATTTTTAACATACATGTGCTATTTTCAGCTGTATGAACAAGTTATGGTTAACATTTACAGAATAATTAACTTTACAGCAAGTTACTAACATCAAGAACAAACTTGTACAGTGATCAAGTGACCCAAGCAAATATTGTCAGCAACAGCTAAGCATAAGAATCAAAGACATACAAGCAGAATTAGGCTATTTGACCCATAGAGTCACCTCCACCTTCAATCTCATCCCCATTCTCCTACCTTCTTACCGTAACACCCAATCTCCTTATTGATCAAGGATCTGCCGTAAATCCACTCAATATCTTGGCCTACACAGCCTTCTGTGGCAAAGAGTTCCACAGATTTACCACCCTCTGGCTGAAGAAATTCCTCATCTCAGTTTTAAAGATTCATCCCATTACTCTGAAGCTGTACCCTCAGGTCCTAGTTTCTCCCACTAGTGGAAACATCTTCTCCGTATCCATTCCATCCCAGTCTCAGTATTCTTTAACTTTCAAACAAATCTTCCCTCATCCTGCTACTCTACCTCTCCTCATATGACATGTCCCTCATCTCCAGAATCATTATTGGAAACCTCCTCTGGATCCCCTCCAAGACCAACATATCCTGGTTTAACTACAGGGTCCAAAACTGCTCTCAACAGTCCAAATGCAGACTGACCAGAGCCTTGTACAGCCTCAGCAGTATATCTTAGCTCTTGTACTCTTGGTCTGAAAACAAATGCCATCATTGCCTTTGCATTCCCAACAGCTAAGAACCCATAATGTTAACCTTAACAGAATCCTAAACAAGGACTACGAAATCCCTTCATGCTTCAGGTTTCCAAATCCTTGCCCCATTTCGAAAATAGCCTAATCTTATATTCTTGCTATCGAAGTGCAGAACCTCACAGATTCCCATTTTGTATTCCATCTGTCACTCCTTTGCCCACTCAGCTTGTCCAAGGCCTTCTGCAGCCTCCCCATTTCCTCAACACTATTTGACACAAAGATAGGTGGATGGCCATGTGTAAATTTTGGAGCAATGGCCCAGAGATCCTTTGTCCAGATTGTTAATGTATAAAGATAGTTGTGATCCCAAACCCACGAACTCCAGGAGTCACAAACTCCCATTCTGAAATAAGCCCATTTATCCCTAATTGGCTGTCAGTCAGCCAATCCTCTACCCATGCCAAAACTTTACCTCTAACACCATGGGCTCATCGCTTATTTTAGCAGCTTCCTCTGTAGCACCTTATCAAACACCTTCTCTCAACCCAAACACACCATATCCACTGGCTCTCCTCTGTCTAAATTGCTCATTACCCCCTCAAAAGAATCCTGACAAATTGGTCAGGCATGACCTCCCCTTGATAACATTGTGCTGACTCAGGTCTATTTTCTAAAGACACAAATCCTAAGTTACGCAGCAATAGATCACAATAGCACCATTGATATGAAACCCGTATACCCTGAAGCACTTGCTGCCAGATGGAAAACAGCAGCTTTTGCCTCATTCTAGTGAGCAACCAATACCTTTATATTAAAGTTGTAGCTGTTAAAAACCACAAGCCAGTCACTGATGCTCGAATCACTGTAGCTGTGTTGTTGCTCAGTTATCCAGCAACATCTCTTCCATGCATTCGTAGGACATCAGCATCCCTGGCTGGCCAGCATATCTTGCTCATCCCTAGTTGCTTATGGTATGAGCTGTCTGCTTGAATTCTGCAGTCTACATGTTGCAGGTCAACTCTCAATGCATTTAGAAAGGGAATTCCAGGATTTCAACCCAACAAGAAACTTGCCAAGTCAAGATGGTGAGTGTGACTTAGTAATGAACTTCTAAGAGTATTTTTATCTGTCTGCCACACTTGCCCTTCTTGATGGAGATGGTGAAAGGTTTGGAAAGTGCTGTCTGAGGATCTTGGAATTTCTGCAGTGCATCTTGCAGATTAGTACACAGTTCTGGTGGTACCGCCAATCCTTTAAGTATTGTTCTGCATAGTGCCAAGCTTACTGTTGGAGCCATAGCCATCAGGCATATTCCTAACCTTGTCCATCATGTACAAGGCAAAGTTATGGGGAACCATGTGAGATAGATACTCTGTAGTACTCCTTGCCTCTGATAGTGGGGTTTCAGTGATGGTAACATGCAATGTCATGGGATGGTAATTAGACCATTTCTTATTGGAAATAGTCAGCCCGGCATTGTGTGAATGGTACTTGGCACTCGTCAGTCCAAGCCTGGAAACTGTCCAGATTTGTTGCAGTACGAGGAGCTAATTATTGTGCAAACATCCTCACTTCTGACTTTATGATAAGATGGAAGGTCATTGATGAAGCAGATGAAAATTGTTGTACCGAGGACATGACCCTGAAGAATTCCTACAGAGACATCCTGGTGCTGACATGACTGTCCTCCTATAACCACAACCATCTTCATTTAATTTTAGATGTGACTCCAAGCAGAGAAAAAGGTTGCCCCAATTCCCACTGATTCCAGTTTTGCAAGCGCTTCTTGATGCCACACAGTCCCATGCTGCCTTGCCATCAATGGCTGTCACTCTCACCTCACCTCTGGCATTCAGTTAGTTTGTTTAGAAAAGGCAATGATGAGGTCAAGAGCAGCATGGCCCTGGCAGAACCCAAACTGGGTGTCACTGAGCATATTTATTGCTAAGCAGGTGCTGCTTGATAGCACTGTTGATGACACCTTCCATCACTTTACTGACAATTGGGAATGGACTGATAGGGTTCTAACTGACTAGGTTGAATTTGTCCTGCTGTTTCTGTACACAATATTCCTGGGCCATTTCCCATCTTGTCAGGTATGTACCAGGCGTTAACACAACATTGGAACAGCTTGGCTAGGGAGCAGCATGTTTTGGTGCCCAAGTGTTCAGTATTATTGCCAGAATTGTCAGGAGCCATAGCCTTTGCATCTCCAGTATTTCTTGGTATCACGTGGAGTGAATAGAATTGGCTGAAGACTGCAATGTCTGATGCTAGGAAACTACTGTAGGAGCCCAAGATGGATCATCTACTCAAAACTTCGAGCTGAAAATTACTGCAAGTGCTTCAGCCATACCTTTTGCACTCATCAATCTGTCTCTTCCATCGTTGAGGTTGGGGATATTTGCTGAGCCTCCTCTTCCACTGAATCGCAACTGGATGTTGGGCTACAGAATCATTAGCCCTGTCATTTGCCGCTTGGTAGCTTCAGCAGATTGACACCCCATTTTTCAGCATGCATAGTGCTGCTCCCTGCATCCACTTATGTAGGGCTGATCTCCTGGTTTGATAGTAATGGTTGAGCGGGTGTTATGCCGGCCTATGAAAATGCAAATTGTGCTCGAGTACAATTCTGCTGCTAAATACGGTCAACAATTTCTCAGGCCCAGTTGAGTTGCTTCAGAATTGATATAACTGAGTGGCTTGCTTGGCACTTTGTGTTAATAAATGTGGTGCTGAAAAAGCACAAGAGTTCAAGCAGCAGAGGAGCAGGAGAGTCAATTTCAAAAGGGCAGTGCCAAGTTGGAGGGTTGGATCTGGGGTATGGGGGGGGGGGGGAGGAGGAGATGAAGAAACTAGATCAATGTCGATTTCACCAGTTTGATTGGAGGGTCCCAAGACAGAAAAATGAGGTGTTCCTCCTCCAGGCGTCTGGTGACTTGAATTTGGCAGTGGAGGCGGCCCAGGACTTGCATGTCCTTGGCGGAGTGAGGCTGGGTGGGGGGGGTGTAGAAGAGTTGAAGTGGCCAGCTGTAGGGTAGTGGGCTTGTTGGGTGCATGTATCCCAGAGAGAGATTCCTGATCCGTTCCCCAAGTTGGCGTCCCGTCTCCCCAAAAGCAGATTTTAAGAGTCAGTCAACCGCATTGTTGTGGTTCTAGAGTCACAAAAAAGCTAGATGAGGTGAGGACAACAGATTTCCTCACCATCGAAAATAATACCAGTAGGCCATCACCTTCCCCTTTAGTGATGACTGCTTGGAATACACCTGGAGAGATGTCAGCTCAGCTTGCCAGCGGCCTCATAAGCCTGGCCTTAGTGGAAAGTTTTGTATCCATTCCATCCAGTGACCACATCCAATGCTTAAATAGCCTCAGGTTCAATCCATTGCCACAATAGAGATAAAAGACAGACAACAAATAGTTAACTATCATTTGAGTTTAATGCAAGACCTTCATAAATTATAAATTGCTTTTAAAAAAAACCAAACATTAACTTCAACTTGCTGTTGTGCTCTCAACCAGTTTGGGCCAAACTCTTGGAACCAAACACAAGATAAATAAAAACTTTTAAACCCTTTCACATGTAAAGCAAGCATTGGCTCTTCTTTTTTTGATTTACAATTTTCACATGGGATCAATGTCATTTTCAGAATATTCAATTTAAATAACGATGCAGACACAGGACCATGCAAGTCTACAGAATTTCAGGAAGTTTTGGGGCAGGAACATGGCTTGGTAACAGCAATGAGTAGACGATTTACACTCTCCAATATTTTCAACATCTTGGAAGCCAGTTCCAGTCAGAGTAAATTGAAAAGAATATCCAGTCACAGAGAACAAGGATTTCATAGATGTTGATTCTGTTGAGAATCAAAGGCATCAGCTGAACAGCCACAGTTTCAGGTTCAAGTTAATACTTTTCCTCTCCCAACTAGAGGAGACAAAATCCTTTTCAAACTTCATACCTTAATTTGAGATTACCTTTTAGTTTTTCCTCGAGGTTATAAGATAATATCTTTCTTTCTTTCTTTCACTCAAGAAAACTTGGTAACTGGGTCCCTAACTTTTTCTGGTACTACATTTTAAACTGAAGTGAGATACAGCTGCAAGCCAAAAAAACATTTAAAACCATTGTTATAACCAAAAAGAGTGAAGAGAAAGGAGTAGATTCACTCTCCCTCCTGAAGATAAATTTTGTAGGTTTGACCAAGCAATTGTCACCACTGGCAAATGATAGAAGCAGAGTGCAAGGAAATAAATCTTCTCTTTTTGGTAGTTTAAATTAAACTGCAGAAAACATTTTTATGTTTAAGCCGAGATGTACAGATTCTTTTTCAATAGGAGAAAGTAGGGACACAGGGAAGAGTCAGGAAAGTGGATGTGAGGAATGCCGGATCAATCTCAATACTATTGGATGGTGGAGGGGACAAACTTCCTACTCCCTCCCCTATTTCTTAAGCTCTTATTTACTTTGTACACTTGATAAAACAGGAATAACTTGCTAAAAATTGAAGCTGTTTCCCTTGGAAGAACTGGGGGTGGAATGTCATCTGAAGTCAGAAAAACAGTCATTGTAAAACATGCAGCCAAATATTTAGCAGTGGAAACTGAAGACCATGAAACAGATTAATGTTTAAAAAAAACCGAGATTGGAACTGGAATTCCATCAGGAAAGAAAAACAATCCCAGCAATTGGAGAAAAAGCAATTTTAAACTCTTTATGCATCCATTGTGAATACAACACAAACAAGTCGCGGTTCATTTCAATTGA
Organism: Chiloscyllium punctatum; assembly: GCF_047496795.1. Taxonomy (NCBI): domain Eukaryota; kingdom Metazoa; phylum Chordata; class Chondrichthyes; order Orectolobiformes; family Hemiscylliidae; genus Chiloscyllium; species Chiloscyllium punctatum. The sequence continues at coordinate 71,273,108 of NC_092760.1, forward strand.
AAGAATGGGTCATGTGAAAAGGCTGGACCAAATGTCAGGAGTTGGGTCATCATACAAGCGCATGTCGAGAAGCTTCAAGGATTGATGACCAATCCATGGGCCTTTTAGTGGAGATATAACACCTTGAATTCTTGCACTAAAGACAGTATAGGGATTTTTGATTTGAGAATTTTAGAACAATCAGTAAAACCTGAACAATTTTAAAATCCCTCTTCCTTCCGAACAAAGAAACTAAATTATATCATACAAAATCTAAAGCTCTTAAGAAATACCTGATCAAATGAAATGACACAATGACTGGAAGTGGGACGTATCTTCATGACACATCACATGCTCTGGGATACCTTCAAACAGGCCTTCAGGTTATGTACCGGTTTACTTTTTTTGCAGTGAAACTAGACAAAATACATTAACTTTGCTGTATAACCTGTAAGGGAGCAGACACAAAAATATAGGAGAGGAGAGCAAATGTGTTCGTACTCACTGGTATATGCTCCATCTTTGCCTGGTCTGTGGAGTAATATTCAGAAAAAAATCTGCTTTCAGCAATCAAACTGTCTTAGATGAAGTGTGCAGCTTCAACAAGATATTACTGAAGCATACTGTAATTTGCATATACATGTCTCATTGGACCAGTGAGGGAGCCATCCAGACAATTCAGCAACACCTACGTTTCTGGGAAAATTTCCCTAAAACTGTTTTCATAGGCTTCTCAATACATGAGCTGTGATGGGCATAAGATCTCAGCATAGTATCAACATTTTTTAATTGAAACTAGTCTAATGAGAGAGCCAGTGGAGGGAAAAGGAAAACAGAAAACACACATCACAGAAGTTTGCAACATCAACATCCATGTTCTATTGTTCTCCAATTTGTCGACTGCAACTCTTTAAAAGAGCAAGGGAAAATTTGAGTAACTGAAAGGAAGAACACGAAAGCCCACAGGAAATGACTGACCTCTCAGTTCAGCCAAAGAACCAGCAATCTAAACAAATGAGCATTTTTATAACATAGCACAGAGACATCCTTGAAGAGAGGTAAATGACTGCGGTAACAATTCACCTGGCTTTTGAAATTTTGTAAGTGGAGATAAAGAATTATATTCCTGACTATTTTATAACCTCTGCTCTGTTTGTGTGCATTTACTTATGGTAGTTTTAAAAGGGGTAAAGTTTAAGTTAAATAAATTAGAAATCCTGCCCTTCTGCTATTCCAGATAAGTTTAGGAATTTAGTTCAAGTAAGGTTTAGCAATTCACCTGAGTCCTCTTTTCCCCACTGACTGCAAACAGTTTAATTACAATAAATAGTAATTCTTATGAAAAACCTGGGGTGCATTTTCTTTTAGCCTGAACTGAACAGATAGAGGTTAATCAAATTTACACATTTTGTCAACTCAAGGAATGGGGATTTTCAGCACAGTATCCCCAACAAGTTGTGACATGGAACAGTTGAAGCACAGAGAATCCTTACAAATTGGAGCTTCAAGATAGTGGAGGGGGCACTGATGCAAACTGATCTGTCAACAAATATGCAGTCAAAAGAAATCCCAAATTAAAACGGTAAAGCAGTAAAAATTATGAAATCTCTTTTTCCAATTTATTCACACCTTACAATTACCCAACCTTGTACAGTAAAAAGCATTCAGGAAAATCTCTCTGCTTAGTGTACCATCGCTGAACAAGTATGATATCTACCATGTTGTTAATGCAGCCATGTTTTCACGCTGCACTACAAAATCCTGGAGCATCTCTGCAATTTCAACTAAAGAAAAAGACAGGCTAGTCGTTTGGCATTCATTGTCCCCAGTGTGTAAAGAGCATGGTGCATCTTTTTGCTTCATGCCATAGATTTCCATTTCCTGTATCAATTTCATTGTCTCTGACTGAGGAGATGACTCTCAGAAGTTAAGCCATCATTGCAGCGTGTTACCATCCTTTCAGGGAGAGATCTCCTACTGAAAGATGACTTGCCCATGCTCCATGGTGGTGCACTTCCGTGTGGACCATCTCCATTTTGATTGGTTGGCTGGCATAGTCAAAAGACAAGCCTGCCCACGTTTATCAAATACAGACTTACCATTCATTAACTTTACTTATCATTGCAACTTTTTATTCTTTTGGTTACCCTGTCTGTGAAAAATAGCTGACAACCTAGCCACAGCTAGACTGTTAGGTTAACCAAATTGGTCTCATTGCAATTTAGATCAAGAAATAGCTCAAGTAAACATCAGGTAGGACTGTAGCTTAAGCAGAGAAAATGATTACTCTTTCATCAAGTGGAAGGCAGACAGGGCTCAATCCCAGTTTGGATTTTACAAGGGAATAAGAACTGAAAAATCTTATCTTCCAGCTCATGCAAGAAGATCTGTAGACATCCCTAGTGTTGTGGCAATAGAAAAATGTTGCTGAGATATCCACAAATGAGATTGTATATCCAAGTTTTACTTATGAGAATGGCTGGAAGTGAGAGGTATTCAATTAACATATTTGGGTGGTCCACACAGTAATAAATAACTTAAGATTGTGCCATTAAGACTATATTAAAAAGAGATAAAACGAACAATGATATTTATGCTCCGTGGGAAACATGCAATGTTGTGGCACATTTCCACTGATTACACTATTAGGATGTGGAATTTCTTTTTTTTTAAATGTTAACTGGATTCTAATAATATAAACAAGATTCCGACTAACAAAGATTAAAACAAGACCTTTCATCTCAGTCAAGCAAATTTACCACCTTAAAATTTATACCACAAATCTGTTAAGTAATCCAAAAGGTACATTAAGTAGCAGAATTTTCAAAATGCCAAATAAAAAGCAAATGACAGAACATTAGGACAAGTGACGATGAAAGCCTGGTTGAGGAAATACTATTTAAGGGACAGTGGAAAAGTTTGAGAGAATTACAAGGGAATACAAATTCAAGATAATTCACTCAAAGGTGGCAGTGTAGGGTGTCTGGATGTACCAGTAGTGCCAACTTCTGGGTGCAAAGTTTTCATAATAAACTTACCAAGATCAGGAATGGAAAGGTCAGGAAAAACATGAAGGATGAGAATTTTGAACTTGAAACATTCATGAAACAAAACCAAAGTAGGTCAGTAATCATCAGATGATAACATAACCATGCTTGTTGAGAACTAGGATAGACAATAAAGCACAAAACTCCCCACAGATATCAGAATTGACTTCTGAATATGTAAACCACAGCAACCCCACATTATCTTCAATGTGCATCTTGTCCTTTACTTCTGTTGCTGTAACCATACATACAGCTGAGATCTTTTTTCTGAAAAGAACATAGTCAGCCTTGTGAACAGCTGTCAATATTTTTTTGCATATAGGGACAGTGTCCACAGGAGAAAGCTAGTAACTATATGGTGCTCCGCACATAGAAGCATTCCTTGTTCAAGCCAACAGTCCATCAATGTACAAATGAATTTCCTGATGACTCAGTATTTCATCAATTATATTAAACCTCCTTAAAGCCATAAAGATATCAAAATTATGCTCTACTGAATTTTAAACACAGGTAATATAGAGTTATACAGCAATGAATGAAATTATATCATTTCAACTTTTTAAAGAGATGAAATTTCAGAACCAACAAGACTTTTTAAATAGAAAGCAACGAACATTAAAGATATCAGCTGTCTGTTATATTTGATTACTTAAATCTAACTCTGCTTTTGGAGAAAACCCAATGATACCTAAGGAGGAGGTTCACATGCATTCTGGCCAAGTTTACAAACTTCTATCTTACTGCAATGAAATCCGTTCAACTCTTACGACACTGGATTTAGTTCACAAAGGCAAAGATTCTCTCCGTCCTAAGCCCAAATCAAAGGCACGCTAATTATTTTTATGACATGACCATTTAACGTTACAGTCAAGACATAAAAGACAGAATGTGCTGGTCGAGTGCGCAGCAAGTGCAGAGAAACTTCCAGCAATTCCGTTCTTTTCGAAGCCCGGATATGATTGGGATCGTCCTGCCTATGGTCGGGGGGCTCATGGACGGAGGGATCCGGGCCTACCCACAGACTCAGCCTCCACCGCGGCGGAGGGGAGATGGCAGTGAGGGGACCGCGGGGTCCCTTGGAAGGGTCCGAGGGTGGGAGAGGAGGAGACCGGGGTCGCAAAAGCCCCCCCCAAGCCCGCTGCGAGCCTGTGAGAGTGCGAACACACGCTGCTCCCCGCTTCCTCTCACCTTCATGGTGATCGCGACGAGGAGCAGGCGGCAACCGCCGCGACCTGAAGCCGGCTCCGTCACTCGCCCGCAGCAACAAGCCCCAACATCGGAGCCACCACCGACAGGAAGTGACGACAACAGGGAAAACAAGCATGACTCCACCCCCAGCACCCACTCTAACCAATCGACATGCTGCTTTGTACCCAACCAATCAGCATACAGCATCCTCCATGGCTAATCAGCATACTTCGCACGACTCAACCAATCATCGTGCAGTTTCCTTCACACAGATTCGGTCCCACGTGATAGTCCAACAAGTTCATTTGCAATCACAAGCTTGCGAAGCGCTGCCCCTTTGTCATGTGAAGGCTTCAGGAAATCACCTGGACTATAGTAATGTGGTGTTGTGTGACTTTTAATCATGTCTATTCCAGTCCAACACAAGCACCTCAACATCATTGCACCAAATTGATACAGACCTCTCTACACAACGTGGCCAAACAATCAACACGCAAACCATTTCCAAATCAATTAATATGCAGATCTCTTGATCAATCATAAGTGATGAAAGACTTAACGCCAATCTAGGTTTGTTCAAAACTTAGCATAAGTTGCATGATATTTTTATATTTTACTATAAATTCTGTGCACTGTGAACCTGCCATATCACCTACATGACAGTGGAACAATGCACTGAAAGCTACTACTTCCAAATAAACCTATTGGGTTATAACCTGGTTTTGTGTGATTTTTAATTTGGCCAACCCCAGTCTAACACTGGCACCTCCATATCATAATATATTTATGACTGGGCTGAAGTTCATTGCCAGTACAATCCCCTCTGCTTGATCGATGTCATCTTCTTTACCTTCCAAACCTTGTGTAACGTCCATATCAATTTAATTTCTCTGATCTTGATTTTAAACTAGAACTGAAAAAGGACAATTTTGAAGCCAGAAACTGTGGAAGGAATTGCTGCACTCTTAAAAACAAGTTCCTGAAATTAATTGTGTATGATGTTAACATTGTAGCTTTATTCAAGCAGTCAGAGAGGGGGAAATATTTGCAAACAGCACAGTATCAGAAGTTGTGTACTGAGTGAGATTTATCTGGTAACAAATAGCTGATTAGTTTATGCAATTAGGACCAGTTATGGATGCCAAAGGTCATCAGCATCCCTGACTGGTTCCTGGATAGCTGAACAGCTTGTGGGTGTTAATGATACAGGGATTGAAGCATACGTTGAGTGCCTCTATCTCTCCCTTCCTTTCTCTCTGTGTAGTAACAATACCTGAATCCTGTAAAAGTACAGCTATTTTCCCCACCAGTTGCTGAAGGTTGTTGCTTTTAACCAATAATTAAGAGATTTTGTGGTTAGTGTGCCAATCGTCATATGCATCCCACGAACCTGAAGAAAAGGGATTGAAGAACAGAAAGTCTGAGCAACCCAAAGGGAACTTCTCAACAATCTCTGTGGACCATATCCCCATCTTTTATTCCTTTATCCATAAAAGAAATGCTATTTTTTATATTTTTCTACCTGCATATTTATACAGAGGTTTTAGAAGGAGGATAGAGTTTAACCGGTAGACACATATATTGCTAGTTCACAACTGTTTTTGAGTTTAGATAAATAAATAATGGACTAGTGATTGTCACGAGGTCAGCCAGGTGGACTTCATAGTATATGAGTTCCCTGATTGGGGCTGTTAATCTAGTCAAATCAGAGAACTCTAGCTAACAATATAATCAAGAGTGTCAGGGGTTCTGCTCACTTTGAGAAATAGTTCTTAAGGAGCTGGACTAGTGTCAAGTACTATGTATGTGTAAACAAAGGGTGACTTAGTGACAGGATACCAGCCTCTGTGGTGTTATTTCAAGTAGCTCTTGATCAGCACAGGAACCTGGCCAGGGTTTTGCATAAACTTGATTCCTTTAGACAAGTAAATTGTGAACTTTTGCATGCTTTGATTAAATCATTAACTTTAAGGGGAGTCTGGGAGAAGTGGTGCTCAATAATTAGCACACTTTCCCAAGTCAATTGTAACTTCAAGAACCTTGTTATTCCCAAGTTTGACAGACCTGTGCAACACTGCCAGAACCTAAGAACTCCTTATAAATGCTGGAAGGTCCTAACAAACACAAGCAGACCTGTAAGACCCTAACAGGGTTTGGTAGACTTAACATCCTCAAACAAACACTAACATACCCCAAAAGATCCATAGTGGAATTCACAGAGCCCCCTAACAAATACTTATAGACCTGAGCTGTCTCAGACCAATCCAAGTAGACTCCACTTGGTCTATTTGGATTGGTCCGATGACTTCAAAACGTCATTCCTGATGAAGGGCTTTTGCCCGAAATGTCGATGTTACTGCTTCTCAGATGCTGCCTGAACTGCTGTGCTCTTCCAGCACCACTAATTCAGAATCTGACTTCAAAAAGACCCCACTTGGTCCGAACAGAACCTCACAGACCTTAACAGACCCAAACAAATGCTAAACAGTCTTAAAATGCTTGAGGAGACACTAACAAACCAGAGTGGAAGCACATTGTTGGTTTAGTATGAAAAGTAAAATACTGCAAATGTTGGAAATCTGAAAGCAACACAGAGAATGCTGGAGGCTTGGGACCATTGGTGAAGAGAGAAACAGAGCTAATGTTTTGAATCATGATGATTCTTCTTCAGAATTTAATTGTGCTGCTTCATCAATTGGTATGTTGTTGACATGTTTTCCATCAGTTGCCTCATTTTCCTGAACACCAATTTTGTCTTTTCCTGTGGAGGAATGGATCATTTTTATTTTCTAGAATGTAGCATGTAGATCATATATTTATAATCACTCAAGACTCATAGAATCTATGTCAGTAATTATAGGTGTGAGGAAACAAGTATCTAGGATGTGAGATGACAGATTATTGAGATACATTAGAGGATATGTAACATTTCAATACTTTGGTCTCATTTGATATTCCAAAGAATGATACTGTATTTTTAAGCTTGGACATATCATGTTACTTGTCTAATTTAGTTATCTCTTTTGCTTTTAATCTGAAAACACCCTTGTTCATGCTTACTTACCAAGATAATTTTAGTTCATCAGACACTGCCGGGAATTCCGAGGAATATCGAAATCACATTCAATATTACAGATTCTGCATTGTAATATCATATTAGATAAGTTCTTCCCCAGCATTCCAATTTTTGCTGCTCTTTGATTATCTAATTTGGACATGGTTTCTAGATGAACCCTGTGTCAGTTACACACTATGGGATGCAATGGTAATGTCATTAGATTAGTAATCCAGACAGGAAGTGAGGACTACAGTTGCTGGAGATCAGAGTCAAGAGTGTGGTACTGGAAAAGCACAGCAGGTCAGGCAGCATCTGAGGAGGAGGAGAATTGACATTTCAGACATAAACCCTTCATCAGGAATTCCTGACCTGGGAACATTGGTTTGAATCCAGATGGTGAAATTGAATTTCAATGAAAATCTTAAAGAAAAAGTGAGTCTAACAGTGACTATGTAACCATTGTTGTCAAAGTCTACCTGGTTCACTAACATCCTTTGAGGAAAGTAATCTGTCATCCTTACCTGGTCTGGCCTCATGTGACCCACAGTGGTTGCACTTTAACTGCTCTCTGGGCAATCAAGATGAGCAATAAATACAGATCTAAGCAGCAACAAGGAAAAAATTTTACTTTCTCTTTTATATGACGCCACCATTTTGGTCTCTCTTCCTAAGACTTGCCCAGTCCTTAACTTCATAGTGGCCCCTTGGTCTACTCCCTTCATATAAACTCTACACCCCTCTGCCCCACAAACCCATCTCCATCACCCCATACTCAACTCCTTGTCCCCACACCCGTCCACTCTAAAATAGACTGGTATGTTCTGGTACACTGCTGTGATGACTCATATTCCTGTTCTGCCAGTATTACTTAGCTGAAGAGACACAGGAGGTAATTAACAGTATCAGCCTTTCCCAGTTTCAGCAAAGATAAATCAGGTCCTAATGCACTTAGATCCTGACTGTACTGCCATAGGATAATCTAAACCAAAGTAGTTAAAACTACCCACTAAATCATTCACTCTTGGCTATTGCATTGATTACAGTCGCAATGAAAACAGCATTGAAACTTGAGATTGTATTGCAGATGTTTTTAATATACAAAGTCATTTTAAGAATGCATTAATTTAAAATATGCTATCATGGGGAATTAACAACCTTCAAAAAAAGCTCTAACTTATGTTGTATCACTCCTTATTTTCTTATTAAAAGAGCAATGGAATTAAATATTCATTAAATTTGATGCCTGCTAAAAATCCTGTGCTCTTTAATGTTCCATTGAAGTGCTGACAATCTTCCCTTAATGAGATATCCAGCAGGCTAAAAACAATTTCAAAACATGCAAATGTATAAACCTTGGAAACATTCTGAACAAGAGTAGGATAATGTAGATCTTTGAAAGAGCAGAGACAAGTTGGTAGAGTGGGTAGAGAGGTGGCAAATGCAGAGAAATGTGAGGGAACTAATTTTTATCAGAAGAACGTGGGGAAAATATAAGAAGTACAGGAGCAGAGGAATCTGGATTTATAGGCCATTAATCATTGACAGTAGTAGGACACAGTGAGAGAGCAGTTAATAAAGTATTCAGTATCCTGGGCTTAAACAGTAGGGACAATGAGTTGAGAGCAAGATGGTTATTTTGAACTTGGAGAAGATACTAGTTCAGCCTCAGCTTGAGTCTCATGACCAAGTCTGGGTGTCACACTTAAGGAAAGATGTGAACATCTTAGAAGTGCATAAAGGCTTCATGAGAATGATTCCGGGCTTGGGGAACTTCAGTTTCATGGAGAGACGGGAGTTGTTAGGAATTTTTGACTTGGAGAAGAGAAGGCTGTGAGGAGATTTTAGAGAGACATTTGAAATGATGAAAGATCTGGACAAAGCAAACAAAGTAGACAGGGAGAAGCTCTTCCCACTTGTGAGAGATTGAGGAAAGAGGAAAGATTTAAATTAACTGGCAAAACAGACAACAGCAAAATGAGGAAAACATTTCCACGCAGTGAGTGGTTACGGAATGCACTGGCTGACAGTATGGTGAAGGGAGGCTCAATTAAGAGATTTAAAGGTAAATTTAAAGGTAAATTAAACTATTATCTGAAAAGGAAGAACATGTGAGGTTCGAGGGAGAAAGCAGAAGAATGGCACTAACTGAAATGCTCAGAGAGCTAGTGCAGACCTGATAGGCTGAATGGCCTCTTTCTGGCATTCTGCAATTTTCTGTGGTTTTAAATTGTAGTGGCTGATCTAATAATCTTGTAATCTGCTAAACAACACCTTTATGACTGTTTACTTATTACAGTTTCCTTTTCTTCCCCCGTTTTTGTATTGACCTATTACTTGTTTGAATTAAACCAAAAACTCTTATAAAGTACATTTATGGAAAAAAAGCTTTTGAACTTTTATGCTCTGAAATTGCTGACTAATGAAGAGGTGGCATCATCAGCTCAGACAATGATTGTGTCAAATAAATTGACAAATGGCTGAGTCAGAGTTCTGGAGCTTACTTCTGAACAGCACTCTGAGTGTATATAGTGGGTGAAAACGTCACCAACTTCTCAAGAGTATCTAGGAAGAGGCAAGAAATACTGCTCTTGTGTTCAGTGCACACATCCATGAGCTAGTAAAAATAAATACTAACTTGCAATTTGCCTTGTTGCCAAAGAAAAATACCCCCATTCTCCTTCAGCATTCTGCTTTAGTCCTCATCTGAAATTGAAGCCGACAATGAGATCTGGAGCCAAGTCAATCTGTCAGAAGTCAAACTGAGCAGTTTATTTATGAGGAGTAAGTATTCATCACAATTACTAAGATGACATTCATATCGGTCTCCTTAGTGAAGCTGCAGAAGTTAATATTTCACAGTAGACTGTGTATATAAATGAAACCTTCACAGCTTGTGCTAATAAAATATCTGTACAAGTCCTTAACATTTATAGGCTCTTACAAAAGGATGAATTCACATATAGACAATACTGAGACCCATTCGTGCAGAGTATCAGGTGTAATTCTAGATCATCCCATTTTTAGTCCATTCATAAATGTCCTGTTCACAGACAATGTCTGAGTTGATGAGCAAATATCTGTCTCCGACACAGAAATGCTTTTGACAGGCAGCACATTTAAAACACTCCAGGTGGTAAACTTTGTCTTTTACTCGCATGGTCATTTCGTAGGCACGGATGCGTTTGTCACAAGCAGAACAAAGTCCATCTTGACCAAATAGTCTAGGAAAAATGAGGAAGGAAGTTAGCTTAAAGCAGGAAGAACACAAACTAAATCTGCACTCATCAAGATTCTTTCCACTCATCAGTGCAATGGAACAATTTGAGGGCAACAGTGTTGTTAAGTGGGTAAAAGCAATATTGCTATAATAAAGGAGAGTACGAGGAGCTCCAGGGCCAAGATTTCTGCTCTTAATTGCTAAAAAGTGTACTTCCCTTTGCCAGGAGTGTCTGAGCATTTTGAATTATTTGGTGATGCAGCCTTTAATTTTACCAATGTTAATATTGTATTAGAGGAGAGTACTGATCAGTCTGCAAGGGGACTCTGATTAGTAGAGGCTTCGCAATGGAGAATGCACTAGTTCATGATAATTGACAGTTAACTGCCAATATATAAATTATAAATCAGGCAGGTTGACTCATTGATCAAAGCACTGTCCTGAGAAATGAAGCAATGACCTAACCTGCATATAAATGTTCTTTACCTCTGCAAAGAACTGGAGCCTATATATTAACATATGTGGTTTCACACTGTGAGCCTGATTGATAATCCTAAATTGAATGTCGGTGTAACTCTTTACATATTCAGGATCATGAGACAAATGTACAATTGCAGATGACATCTAATGTTAGGCATAATATTGTTAGCTTTGTTAGTGCAGGCAGGTTGAGTATGTTCAGAAAATTGCTAATTGTGAAATATTGGTGACCCCTTACATTAATATTTTTGTGAATTATCCTGATGATTCCAAGGCAAAAGCTTTAACAAAATGTCATTTTTTAAAAACAATACTCAAGTTCTACATAACCAAATGACTAAGTAATAAATTAATTATCCCATGGATTTGCATAGATCTCAAGCTTGAGGTATCTGAGATTTTCAAATTGGGGTTGGGAGCCTGATTACCACAAAATGTCACCCCATGCCAGATCAGCATCAGTTCTATAAAGAACTTTAAAGAACTTTAAAGAACTTTAAAGAACTAAGGGACCCAGAGAACAGCTTGACACTCAAATGAGTGGTGCCAGGAACTGCCTGGAAGCAAAACATGGAACCAGATGTTGGGAACACATATTTATTCCAGGGGACTGAGTGGAAAGCACAGAAGGCGCTAAGCTATTTAGAGGAGACCACAGGAGCTGATGGTTGCCTCGCAGCCCTGGCCAGACTGGGTTTCTGTGTCAAACACCTGAGGAATGGCTGAAAGAGAGTAAAAACATTGTGGGCAGTTGGAATAAAGAACAGTAGCAGTAAGCAAGTCATTCTGGACCAGGCCAGACCCCCTCAAAATATTTCAAGAAGGGAGCCTAGATCCTAACTTTTTCTTATTTTAAAGGGAGATGTGAAGTGGATATTCCAGGTGTGACGCAGCTGGTCAAACCACTCGACTTGAAGGAAAATATCATTTATTTAAACACAACAGTTGAAACACAAACAAAAGAAAACAGAATTTAGAATAACTTTTGGAAACTTAACGCAACTTAACGAAGGAGCTGTTCCAATTTCCATAACATCTCATAAACACATCCCTTGGCATAAGGTAAATGCAAACACAGGTTCTTACAGGCAAGAGAGATTGCAGAGATAGAAGCCAGTCAAGAATAATCTGCTGAAGCACAGAACCTTTTTTCACTGCAGCAGCTTCTGACTGCCTGCTAAAACCAAACTAGAGAGAACCTGAACTGGGGGATCTGGCCACTGCCCTGCCATTGTTAATTTAGGCTCTTTCTGTAACATTTCAGCACCTCTGCCTTTCCAACTTCTCTTAAAAAATCCAAGGACAAAATAACCTTGTTTAAATGACAGCATCATCACAAGGTGAAAAAGCTGCATCTCTATCCTTCTTCTCCTGGGTGAATTTTTGGAATACATTGACCAATCCTAAAAGGCTAAGTGGTGACCACTATTCAAAGGCTGAGATCACACCAGATTTCCAAAATAATCAAAGCTTGTGAAAAAGCTTCTTGTTTTGATCTAAGGTTGTAAGAGATTTAGCGGAGGTCATAAAAATCAGTTTCTAGAAGAGACAAACTTCATCCCTATTGAACGATTGGCCAATAAGGACTTTGTTTCCTTTTCTTCAATACCTTTTCTGCAGTGTTTGTAGTGGATTTGCATTCTGTGAAAGCATTTGGCTGGGATTAAGGGATATTGTTTTTAATTCTAGATGATAGTTTGGTTTCAGACCATTTTTGTCAATTGGTTTAGGAATAGCTTTCATCAATAATGAACAAATTATTTTTCAATTTGTTAAAGAATCCTGGTCAAAGTGTCTTCTACTCTGAATCATGGTATATATGGGTATTAGTTGCCTGTTTTAGTGACTGCATGAACACAATTACACGAATGGTGTGAGTATTGGAGCAGTGGAGCTTGATTATCAGTGCATTCCTCCAATCACACATAGGGTCTTGTGCTGTGGACATGTCCCTATCTCTGAATCAGTGGCCTGGTTCAAGTTCTTATTGCTCTAGAGGCATGTAATAACCTCTCTGAGCAAGTTAATTAGAAAATATCTTCTTTTCAGACTGGAGGCCTGTGACCAGTGGAGTGCCACAAGGATCAGTGCTGGGTCCACTACTTTTTGTCATTTATATAAATGATTTGGATATGAACATAGGAGGTATAGTTAGTAAGTTTGCAGATGACACCAAAATTGGAGGTGTAGTACATAGTGAAGAAGGTTATCTCAGAATACATTGGAATCTTGATCAGATGGGCCAAAGGGCTGAGGAGTGGCTGGTGGAGTTTAATTTAGATAAATGAAGTGCTGCAGTTTGGAAAGGAAAATCATGGCAGATGGTGGAATTTGAATTCAATAATAATCTGGAAATAAGATTTTAATGATGACCATTAAACTACTGCCTACTGTCAGGAAAAAACCATTTGGTTTACTAATGTTCTTTAGGGAAGGAAATTTGCCTAATTTATCCTGTCTGATTTACTTGTGACTCCAAATCCATAACAATGTGGTTGACTGCTCTCTGGGCAATAAGGGATGGGCCATAAATGCTGGTCCAACTAGACACACTGATATCCCGTGAATGAATGAAACAAAAATGTCAAGGAAGTCAGAAAGCACATTTCAGAAAATTCATACTTGACCAATTTTTTAGATTGCTCAGGGATGTCTATTGTGGGGAAATGAAGCACATATAGAACAGAAGTTTCCAGCATCAACATTTGGAAGGTTAAACTAACCCTAACCCTTGATGCCACATTTGACCTTGACATGAACTTTTGACTGTATATCTGTAACATCCTCAATACAAACGGACTTTCACTTCCATAACCTTGTATGGCAGGGTGAAAATGGACAGTCATGAGAATTAGAAACGGGGGTGCTAATTTGGCCCATGAGTCTGAGCCAACACTCAGCAAGGTCACAACAGACACACATAAATGGGCAGGCAGTAGAGGGACACAGATCCTTAGAAAATAGGCGACAGGTTTAGATATAGGATCTGGATTGGCGCAGACTTAGAGGGCTGAAGAGCCTGTTCCTGTGCTGTAATTTTCTTTGTTCTTTTCTTCTTTGTTCTTTGAAAGTGGACAGACATATTGAGAGAGTGCCAAGTAAACCAGATGGGTTTCATAAACAGAGATAGTGATTACAAAAGCATGTAAATTATGTTGAACGTTTATAAAGCTCTGGTTCGACCCCAACTAGCGCACTGAATCTAATACTGGTCACCACACTTTCGGTAGGATGTAAGGGTCTCAAGACAGGATCCAGAGAAGGTTTATCGAATTATTGCAGGGATGTGAAGTTTTTGTGACAGAGTTAAAACGTTAAAATTCGGTTGACCTCAATGGAGTAAACAAGATTCGTTGGTGAGTTGACAGAGGTATACAAGTTGATGGCAGGTTGGGAGAAGATAGACAAAGCACAAACAGTTCACATGGCCTGATGGTACAAGATTGGAGGGTGCAGATTTAACATCGTGAGCAAGAGATGCAGAGGAAATGTGGGGATGAGGCTTTTTTTAACGGAGCAATGGCCTGGACATTACTGCTCATGAGAATGATGAAAATAGAAACTTCAAAATGGAATTAGAGGAACACTTGAAGGAAAAAAACTCGCAGGTGAAAGACTACAGGGATCAAGTAGAGGAATGGGACTGACTGGATTGCACTGCAGACAACTAGAATGGACTTTAAGGGGCAAGTGTCCTCCTTCGGTGCCATAAATTGCTCCATGACATTGAACTGCCATTGTCCATTATTCATCGATAGATGTGAAGCTTCAGCAGTAGCTGTGTGCATCCTCCACAAACTAATTATGATAGTAACTGAGCAATTATTCTCAAATCTAATTTTCAAATGGACATTTTTCAATCATTGTTACATGGTGGAATGTTGGAGGAAAGCTTGAAATATGACAGCTGTATTACTTATCTAGTTATTAAAGATGATGCAGATACAACTCTTGGTTATTATCAAATGCTCAGTGTAGGTCAGTGCAAACAGATCTATCTGAAAGAAAGTCAAGCTCTCCTCAGAAGAGAAAATTATGCAAAGTTCCTGTTCCATGGTGGACATCAGGAACTTGCTCCCTATAGGAACCTGAGGACACCGGCTCAATTGAAAATTTCAAGACAATAATTGATAGATTTCAGGGTATTAACGGACACAAAGCATGGTGAGGGAAATGGAGTTGTGCTACAGAGCAACCATGGTCTAAGAAAATGGGAGAACAAGTGTGAGGGCTGAAATACCTAATCCTGCTCTCATGCTCCACTGATAATATCCAGAAATCTAAGCTGAAAGATTTAGTATGTTACTTAACCTAGTGACATGTTACTTCTGACTTTGTCCAACCCAGTCCAACACCGGCACTTCCACATCATGACTTTCTGATGAGAATGGGATTGCACTTTGGCATAATATGCTTCCAATTTCCTGCAGTCAGTCAGGTTACCAACCTTAACCCTAACTCAATATCCAGAAATAACATGATGCAATCTAATCCATTTTTCTTCATTTTCTTAATCTGCACCCCTATTCTTCACAATTTTCATGCTGTTTTCACGACACACCTTGAATCTATAACTACGTTGAAATGAATAGACAGCAAAGCCTTAGTCTGTGCACAGGCCTCCTGAACATACAAAAGTTCGAATGTGTCAATGGAAAAAAACCTCCAAACAGTGGAGACAAGGAACCATTGCGAGAAGCAGTCATTTTCAGAATTTCTTAACCACATTTGCACAGAAGGTCTTTGGAGAAGGCTATAATCTCAAATGTTAGGTCTTTATCAAAAAGAGTATTCACATAAATTTACAAAGAAATAAGATGCAGGGTGTTTGAAATGCGACTGGTATTGATTCAATTCAAGGTAGGAAATAATAAACAATTTATTAGCCTGCTTCAGCTACTAATAAACAACTCACAAGTTCTGCAATAGTCTCTGGCCTTGTGTAGTCACAAATAGTATGAGATTTTTTAAAAACTGTCTCCAAATCAGGTACAGCAAAGGCTGCAAGGTCAGTTAGCTTTTTGTGAGGGTGATGTTTGGCCAATCTTAGAGGGTGAATGCTATGTTCAATTAATTAAAAGAAAAACACAATCCACTGATGTGGAGAAATGTGAAATCTTTGTTATTTTGTATTAATCTACAAGGAGAAGTTGTTCGGTTTTTTTGTTCACTCGTTGTGAAATGATATGGTTTAGCAATTCTTCGATGACATCATCTTCATCAAGTTTTGCCTTTGTTTAACTTCAAAGAGATTGAAGTAAAGTACTTGTGTGAGACATGAATGTGAAAAATTTATCACAAGGAAATATTAAAGTCACATTTTTGTACGTAATCACCTGGTCTGATTCTGATAATTTACCTTAACAGTACAGAGTTTAAACAGTTATATACTCAAATTTTTCAACCAATGATGAAGCACTGCTTTTACATATATGGGATTCAGTATTAAATAAAAATTGAAATAACTTGGATTAAATAAAGCTATTTTACCTGAGGTAGTCCCTTCGGCAGAGCTTTCTGCCCAGTTTATAGTACAATCTCCTCCCCACTTCTCCCAGTCTACAGCCACACAGGTCACAACTCAGACAGTCTTCGTGCCAATACTGATCAATAGCCTTCAGGAAATAGCGATCTCCAATATTCTGTTGACAACCCCCACACATTAACAATGAAGGAGGTATCTGCAAAACCTCATCCACCGGCTCTCTGTAACAAAGAAACTTAGGTCAGAGGCAATTTCAGTTAAAGTCTGAGCACAGTGCTAAGATGCCAATCTAAGCAATATTACAATTTAGCATTTGAAATAGGGAGGTGAAAATCAGCAAGCTTTTTCTCCCCTGTTTCCTGTCCAACAGCCCACACGCAGGCGTTTATTGTATACAACAAAACAGTGTGGAGCTGGCGATCTGAAACAAAACCAAAACAAATTGATGGACAAACTCAACAACACTGGCAGCATCTATGGAGGGAAAGCATAATTAACATTTCAAGTCTAATAAGCCTTCTTAAAAGCAGCTGGTGGAAAGCAGAATTTACACTAATGATGGGGGAGTTGGGGGGGGGAAATAGGTAGAAATGCAGCACAGCGAGAAAGAGCAAAAAAAAGTCAGGCAGGCAAAGTGATTGTTGATCACCACGAAGAAGGGAAGTTCAGACAGGTGATAATGAAGGGGTCTATGACTGGGTGAAAATGGGTACGGTGTGCTAAAAGCAAGCCAAGTCCTGACAGGACTAGGGGTGTGGGAGTGGATTAAGGACATGGAAGAAGGCGTTCATGCTCTGAATTCAATGTTGAGTCCTGAAGGCTCAAAGGTTCCCAAGCGTAAGGTGAAATGTTACTCAGCTTGGCTGAGCCTTGCTGGAGCACTGCAGTAGGCCCAAGACAAAATGCTAGCATGAGAACAGGCAAGTGCTTGTTTCATGTTTGGAGGAAAAGGGTGCAAAGTTCCATGCATGATTGATGCCATTGTAACTATGCTCTGGCAAGCCAATTTACTCTTTGGAGCAGAGTGACCAATTGACAGAACATTTCAGATGGACACAATACTTCATAAAGCCTGCAGGGGGAGCTCCAGTACAGTATCTGGCCCATCATCAACAAAAATGTTTTCCTCAAAATTACTGTTCTTGCATTGGTACTGGGACAAATTCCTGGAATTCCCTTTCTAACAAGTTACAAAGAGTAGTGTATTGGATGAAAGAAATGGCTCACCATCACTTCTCAAGGCCAACTAGGGATGGCCATTAAATGTTGGCCTAGCCAGTGATATCATATCCCACGTATGAACAGAGAGGAAGAAAGGGCTATCCACGAATGCATTTGGTGTGAGAATTTCATTTAGATTTTGATCCCCCAACCTACAACCAGAATAGACTTCAATAGACCAAAGTGGACTCTCCCTCCCAATAACCTGCCACCTCTCAGAATCCTCCATCCTGGTCACGTCCCCTCTCTTTCCCAACTCAATTTCTATCAAAGTCTCCACCTAAACTCCCCTTTGCATTCCATGTCCCAGCCAAGAGTCACTCCAAGTGACACAACAGCTGCAAAGTTCCATTCTCATCACTCAGGGACACCCAGCAAATGCATGAAGCTTGCCAGGTGCGCATAAACAAAACCATGGCCCATATCAAGAGGGCCCTGGACAGACCTCTTCCATGAGAAACAAAGCTGTGCCCAGTGTACATTTGCAGGTAAATGGAAAACAATATGTGGGCTGGTGTTGACCCTAATGTGGGCTACGGTCCTTTAAAACCCTCCATGCTGCCAACAACGGGAATGCACCCCTATTAATGTCACTGGCCTTGTGGAGTGTTAATTTGCTGGAGGTGCAATTTCTATCCCCAATGTGGCTCTCTCCAATTCCATGGGAATGGTGTTAGTTCAAGCTTCACATGCCTGCAGTTCCAGGAGGCAACCGCCCATTTTAATGGCCATTTTGGTAACCCCGCTGCACAGAACCCAGAGACTGCAGTGCAAACCCATCACAGCAGCTCTCTTCACAGTGTATTTCTTTTGGAAAGCTATAATATCTGTATCAGAGCTGGGCTACCGTTTTGGATATGGTCCCAAGACACTTTGAGGATGTGTTCCTTTAGATACCTTTAAGGCAGGGAGAAGGGTGCAGATACTTCGTTTGGAGGGGGTTTTGGATTCCATTTGATGGGACTTCAGGTACCCTTGTGGGCTGTCAGATACCCTTTCAGATTGTTAAGAAAGGATTTATGTTAATAAATGCATTAACTCCTTGGAACTGTTAATCCTGTCAAAGACCTGTCCAATACATAAAGGCCTATCAAAACATGTCAGACCTATCAAGGTTGGCCAGGACGCCTTTTTTAAGATTGAGAGCGTTTTTCTCAATAGAGTGCACAATGCAACCTTTAGTTGAATCTTTTAATAGAACTTTATTTTTCTCCTGTGTGTTTGTAGATGTAATATCTAATGGGATGGTAATTTTTAAAAAATTCACTTGTGGGATGTGGGCCTTGCCAGCTGGCTAGCATTTATGACCCATCCTGAGCCACGCTTGAAATGAGTGGCTTGCTAAGCCATTTGAGAGGGCAATTGAGAGTCAACCACATTGCTGTAGCTCTGGATTTATATGTAGGCCAGATCAGGTGAGAATTACAGATTTCCTTTCCTCAATGATATTAGTGAACCACTTGGATTTTTCCGACAATTGACAATGGTTTAATGGTCATCATTAGAACTTTTATTCCAGATTCTTAAAAATTAAATACAAATTCCACTACTTGCTGTGGCAGGAATCAAACCCAGGTCCCCATAACTTTAGTTCAATTTCTGGATTGGTAGATCAGCAGTAATATCTCGAGGCCATCGCCTTCCCATTAAGGTGAAGTTGCATAAGGACTACAAGGGGTCCGAGATACAGATGGACGGGCATTGAGGAGCACATAGTGATTACGAAGAGCCGACAGGTATGTGTCCAGGGAATTAGGTCGTATGGCATGACATGAATGAGGCATGTGGAATTTTTATATTTTATATTTGTATTTTTTTTGGACACAGTGCTGGACATCCACAGCAGGCTTCCCTCACATGTGTAGCCTGTCTCGGCAACATTCATCTTCCTCAGCTATTTTCCGGCCATCCAGCCCAATTTTTAATCCAGCTCCTCCCAACTACGAGGTATGAATGTGGGTAGTACAGGCGGGTGGGCTTTTTTAGAGGGAATGCTGCTGATGCACCCACCCAACTCGGAAGAAAAGAATCTTTCAAATACAATTTTAAATCAGTGTTCAGGAAATTGTAACGTATTCCATGATATTAGATTCATAGAATTTTACAGCTCAAAAGGAGGCCATTTGGTCCATTATATCTGCATCAGCTCCTGCCAGTCCCCTTCTCCAGCAGTAACTTCGTAGCACACATGGCAGATGGAGATTAATTTAGATATATGGGAGGTGCTGCATTTTGGAAAAGCATATCAGAGCCTGACTTATACACTTAATGGTAAGGTCCTGGGGAATGTTCCTGAATAAAGAGACCTTGAAGTGCAGATTGATAGCTCCCTGAAAGTGGAATCCCAGATAGACAGGATAGTGAAGGCAGTGTTTGATATGCTTGCTTTAACTGGTCAGGGCATTGAATATAGGAGTTGTTAGGTCATGTTGCAGCTGTATAGGACATTGGTTAGGCTACTTTTGGAATACTGCATTCAGTTCTGGTCTGCTTGCCACAGGAAGGATACAATGAAACTTACAGAGTCATAGAGATGTACAGCATCGAAACAGACCCTTCGGTCCAACCCGTCCATGTCAACCAGATATCCCAACCCAACCTAGTCCCACCTGCCAGCACCCGGCCCATATCCCTCCAAACCCTTCCTATTCATATACCCATCCAAATGCCTCTTAAATGTTGCAATTGTATCAGCCTCCACCACTTCCTCTGGCAGCTCATTCCATACATGTACCACCCTCTGTGTGAAAAAGTTGCCCCTTATATCTTTCCCCTCTCACGCTAAACCTATGCCCTCTAGTTCTGGACTCCCCCACCCCAGGGAAAAGACTTTGCCTATATACCTTATCCATACCCCTCATAATTTTGTAAACCTCGATAAGGTCACCTCTCAGCTTCTGACGCTCCAGGGGAAACAGCCCCAGCCTGTTCAGCCTCTCCAAAGGGATTAGAAAAGATTTACAAGCATGTTGTCAGGATTGGAGGGTTTGAGCTATAGGGAGAGGCTAATTCGGCTAGGGCTGTTTTCCTGGAATGTTGGAGACTCTGGGGTGACCTTAAAGAGGTTTATAAAACCATGAGTGCCATGGATAGAGTAAATTAACAAGGTATTTTTCCCAGGGTGGGGGAGTCCAAAACTAGAGAGCATAGGTGTACGGTGAGACAGGAAAGATTTAAAAGGGACCTACGGGACAACTTTTTCACACAGAGAATGGTGCGTATGGAATGAGCTACCAGAGGAAGTGGTGGAGGCTGATATTTAATGTTTAAATATTAAAATACAATATTTAAAAGGCATTTGGACTGGTATATGAATAGGAAGGATTTGGAGGGATATGGGCCAAATACTGGCAAATGGGACTAGATTTATTTTGGATATCTGGTCGGCATGGACAAGTTGGATCGAAGGATCTGTTTCTGTGCTGCACATCACTATGACTCTATGTTGGAGAATTTAGAACTGGGGGCTCATCCAATTAAACAGAGATGAAGCAAATCCTTTTTTTAATAGAAGATTGTGAGCTTTGGAGATGAGGAGAAATTTCTTCAAACAGCGATGAGCCTATGGAATTCTCTGCCACAGAAAGCAGTTGAAGCCAAAACATTGAATGCTTTGAACAAGGAGATAGATATAGTTCTTAGGGCTAAAGGGAACTAAGGTCAGTGGGCAAAAGCAGGAACAAGGTACTGAGGAGGATGAATTGAAAGAATTATTGTCACTTGTATTTAACAAATAAATACAGAGAAAAGTATAATATGTTGCCACGCTCCAGCCATGATCATATTGCATGGATGACTCCTGTTCCTTTTTTTTAATGTTCCCTTGTTTCTATAAGCAGATACGACATGAGATCAATTATTTTCTCATTGACTTTCTTGACACTTTTTGTGTCAACTATGGGTTGTGGCATCAGTTAAAATTAATGACAAAAATTAAGCGTAAAAATGCTACTTTGATTTCTGTCATTGTTAAACTGACTGAGCATTTGTGCAAACATCAGCAGTTACATTTGTAAAGAAGGCAACATAATGTATTGGTTATCACAAAAATTTCATCGACGGAGTTCTACATAGATGCTATTACTTAACATTTACTGCTTTCTTCAGTAAGTTCATGTGGAATGAGAGGATATTGGAACAGTCACAGTATCACCACTTGTTTAGTGCATGCATGACTTCAGTTCTGTTGAATCTGAAAATTGGATGCATCCTTACTAAAACCAATATTCAATCACGAGAGAAACACTTTCAGAACTACTTTACATATTCCACTGATTAATATTTTCACAGAAGAAATTATAAATAGCACCTGCTTTCATTATTGGCTGTTATTTGGAGTGAATAGTGGACTAGCCTCACAGCCTGAAGCACTTTTGCATATTGACTAGTCTGCACAGATATGGATCGATACAAAGGCAAAGTTGATTGTGGTATAAATAAGGGGAAATGGATCATTCAAATGCAGTGGTTGTGTGGCCAGGTTTCTGACTTTAGATTAACTGCACATGTATAAATCCCACCTAAGTTGCTGTGAAATCCAATGAAGGCAAGTCAGACTCAGGAGACAGTGAAGCCAGGATTAGAGTGGTGCTGGGAAAGCACAACCAGTCAGGCAGCATCCGAGGAGCAAGAACATCGATGTTTCGGACAAAAGCCCTTCATCAGGAATGAAGGCAGGGAGCTGTGGAGGTGGAGGTGGAGGTGGAGGTGGAGGTGGGGGGGAGCGGGGTGGGGGCGGTGGTGTCTGTAGGGAAGGTAGCTGAAAGTACAATAGGTGGATGGAGGTGGGGGTGAAGGTGATAGGTCGGGTGGGAGGGTGGAGCGGATAGGTGGGAAGGAGGGTTGACAGGTGGGACAGGTCATGAGCATGGTGCTGAGCTGGAAGGTTGGAACTGGGCTAAAATGGGGGAGGGGAAATGAGGAAACTGGTGAAGTCCACATTGTTGCGATGGGGTTGAAGGATCCCGAGGCGGACGATGAGGCGTCCTTCCTCCAGGTGTCAGGTGGTGAGAGAGCGGCGGTGAAGGAGGCCCAGGACCTGCATGTCCTCGGCAGAGTGGGAGGGGAAGTTGAAACGTAGGGCCACGGGGCGGTGGATTGATTGGTGCGGGCTTCCCGGAGAGGTTCTCTGAAGTGCTCTGTGAGAAGGTGTCCGGTCTCCCCAATGTAGAGGAGACCGCATCGGGAGCAACGGATTCAATAAATGATATGTGTGGAAATGCAGATGAAACTTTGATAGATGTGGAAGGCTCCTTTGGGGCCTTGGACGGAGGTGAGGGAAGAGATGTGGGCGCAGGTTTTGCAATTCCTGTGGTGGCAAGGGAAGGTGCTGGGAGGGGAGGGTGGGTTGTTAGGGGGCGTAGATCTGGCAAGGTAGTCACGGAGGGACCAGTTTTTGCAGAAAGCGGATAGGGGTGGGGAGGGAAATATATCCCTGCTGGTGGGGCCCGTTTGGAGGTGATGGAAATGTTGGCAGATAATGTGGTTTATGCAGAGGTTGGTGGGATGGTGGGATGGAAGGCGAGGACCGGGGGGGGCTCTGTCCTTGTTACGGTTGGAGGAGTGGGATTTGAGGCCGGAGGTACGGGATGTAGATGAGATAGATGCATTGGAGGGCATCATCAACCACATGGGAGGGGAAATTGCATTCTTTAAAGAAGGAGGCTATCTGGTGTGTTCTGTGGTGGAACTGGTCCTCCTGGGAGCAGATGCGGCGGAGGCAGAGGAATTGGAAATACGGGATAGCATTTTTGCAGGAAGTAGGGTGGGAAGAGGTGTAATCCAGGTAGCTGTGGGAGTCGGTGGGTTTGTAAAAAATGTCAGTGTTGAGTCAGTCATCGTTGATGGAGATGGAGAGGTCCAGGAAGGGGAGGGAGGTGTCAGAGATGGTCCAGGTGAAGTTAAGGTCGGGGTGGAATGCATTGATGAAGTTGATGAACTGTTCAACCTCTTCGTGGGAACGAGGTGTTGCTGATGCAGTCCTCAATGTAACGAAGGATGAGGTGGCGAGTGGTGCCGGTGTAACTCCGGAAAATGGACTGTTCTACATAGCCGACAAAGAGACAGGCATAGCTGGGGTTCATGCATGTGCCCATGGCTACCCCTTTCATCTGGAGAAAGTGGGAGGATTCAAAGGAGAAATTATTAAGGGTGAGGACCAGTTCAGCCAAACGAATGAGAGTGTCAGTGGAAGGGTACTGGTAGGGATGTTGGGAGAGAAAGCAACGGAGGGCTTAGAGGCCCTGGTCATGGCAGATGGAGGTATAGAGGGACTGGATGTCCATGGTGAAGATGAGGCATTGAGGGTTAGGGAAATGGAGTCTTGGAGGAGGTGGAGGGCTTGGGTGGTCTCTCAAACATATGTGCAGAGTTCCTGGACCAGAGGGGAATAGGACAGTACTGAGGTAGGTGGAGATGAATTTGGTGGGGCAGGAGCAGGTTTAGACGATGGGTCAGACGGGGTAGTCAGGCTTGTGGATCTTGGGTAGGAGGTAGAATCAGGTGGTACAGGGTTCCCAGACTATGAGGTTGGAAGCTGTGGGTGTGGGAGATCTCCTGAGGTGATGAGGTTCTGTATAGTTTGGGAGATGATGGTTTGGTGATGGGGCATGGGGTCATGGTCAAGGGGGCGGTAGGAGGAGGTGTCTTTGAGTTAGCATCTGGATTCAGTGGTGTAAAGGTCAGTGTGCCAAACTACCACTGCAGCCCCGTTGTCCGCTGGTTTGATGGTGAGGTTGGGGTTTGAGTAGAGGGAGTGGAGGGCTGCGTATTGTAAGGGTGGGGGAGGGAGTGGACAGGTTGAAGCGGTCAATGTCTTGGCACCAGTTGGAAATAAAGTGGTTGAGGACGGGTAATAGGCCAGCACAGGGTGTCCAGCTGGATGGGGTTTGTTGGAGGTGGGCGAAGGGGTTCTCGGAAGGTTCACCCACTCCACCCACCTATTGCACTCTCAGCTACCTTCCTCCCAGCCCCACCTCCCTCCCATTTATCTCTCCACCCCCAAGGCTCCCAATCTCATTCCTGATGAAGGGCTTTTGCCCGAAACATTGATTTTCCTGCTCCTCAGATGCTGCCTGACCTGCTGTGCTTTTCCAGCACCACTCTAATCTTGACTCTAATCTCCAGCATCTGTAGTACCCACTTCTGCCTAGAAATTGAAACCAGCTAATCAATCTGGTTTCGGAATGTAACATGCCTCTGCTCCCTCCACAAGTGAGTTTACAGAGAATAGCACTTGGAGGAGGATAGGCCATAAGAGTGCACTCTATGCAGGGGACATCAATGTTCAAGTTCAAAAGTGACTTGGCTGCACCATTACTGACCTGGTCCTAAAGGGTCTGCAGCAGCTGGTGAGGGAACTAACATGAAGGAAAAACATACTTACCCGAGTCCTTGAGTCATAGAGATGTACAGCACAGAAACAACACATCCAATAAATCCATGCCGACCTGTTATCCCAAACTGATCTGGTCCCATTTGCCAGCACTTGGACTATATCTCTTCAAACCCTTCCTATTCACATACCCATCCAGATGCCTTTTAAATCTTGCAATTGTACCAGCCTCCACCACTTCCTCTGGCAGCTCATTCCATGCACGTACCACCCTCTGTGTGAGAAAGTTGCCCCTTAGGACCCTTTTATATCTTTCCCCTCTCACCTTAAACCTATGCCCTCTAGTTCTGGACTCCCCCACCCCAGCATCCATTTATCTATTTATCCTATCCATGCCCCTCATGATTTTATAAACCTCTATGAGATCACCCCCAGCCTCCAACACTCCAGAGAAAATAGCCCAAGCCTATTCACCCTCTCCCTATAGCTCAAATCCTCCAACCCTGGAAACATCCTTGGAAACCTTTTCTGAATCTTTTCAAGTTTCACAACATCTTTCCGATAGAAAGGAGACCAGAATTGCAAACAACATTCCACAGTGGCCTAAACAATGTTCTGTACAGCCGCAACATGACCTCCCAGCTCCTGTATTCGATACTCTGACCAATAAAGGAAAGCATACCAAATGCCTTCTTCACTATCCTGTCTATCTGCAACTCTACTTTCAAG
This sequence comes from Chiloscyllium punctatum, assembly GCF_047496795.1. Classification (NCBI taxonomy): domain Eukaryota; kingdom Metazoa; phylum Chordata; class Chondrichthyes; order Orectolobiformes; family Hemiscylliidae; genus Chiloscyllium; species Chiloscyllium punctatum. The sequence goes on from NC_092760.1 coordinate 71,298,845, forward strand.
GAGCTATGAATCTGCACTGCAAGGTCTCTTTGTTCAGCAACACTCCCTAGGGCCTTACCATGAAGTGTTTAAGTCTGGCTAAGATTTGTTTTCTCAAAATGCAACACCTCGCATTTATCTAAATTAAACTCCACCTGCCACTCCTCAGCCCATTTGCCCATCTGATCAAGATCCTGTTGTAATCTGAAGCAATGTTCAAATCCTTGCCTGCGTACCGCAGATGCAACTGTCCGTGATTATAATAGCAAGAGTAACCACTGCCCAGTCCTTACAGAGAGAATCCTATTCACATCAAGGATACTCTCCAATGTGTTGTGCAATGCAATTACTGTGCTAAGTGGACAGGCTTTAAGCAGATCTAACAACTGCAATCTGGTCATCCATGAGCAGCCTGCCTGATAATTTATGTTTCTTCTGCATGGACCTCCAAAGTCCATGGGCGCTAGTTACTTGTGGAATCATTAGTCAATGCTGCAATATGTGTTGGCAAGTCAACCACCTTAACTAGAACGTCAGACCTGTGCAGCTTAAAGGGAACATCCAACACTACCTGCAACCTCATGGCCTGACATATTCCTCTGTTCAACCATTACCATCAAGCCAAGGGATTAACCCTGAAGAGTGCAGAGGGCATGCCAGGAGTAGCACCAGGCATACCTAAAAAAAAAGGCAAAAAGCTAATGAAACTACAAAACAGGACTACCCATGTTCAAACAGCATCAGCAAGTGAAAGACAGAGTTCAGCAATTCAACAGCCAACAGATCAGATGTAAGTCCTGCAGTCCAGCCATATCCAGTTGTGAACAATGTTTGACAATCGAACAACTCTCTGGACGATGAAGTTTCATAAATATTCCCTTCCTCAAATGATGGGGGAGCCCAGCATGTCAGTGCAAAAGATAAGGCTGAAACATTCGCAACAAACTTCAGCCAGATGTGCCAAATGGACGATTCACCTTGGCTTTTTCAGGAGGTTCCCAGTATCACAGATGCAAGTCTTCAGCCAATTCTATTCAGTCTGTATGATATCAAGAAAATGAGTGAAGGCAATGGGTACTACAAAGACCACAGGCCCTGACAACATTCCAGAAACAGTACTGGAGATTTGTGCTCCAGAGCCTGTCATGTCTCATACCAAGGAGGAGAAAGTCAGGACTGCAGATGCTGGAGCTCAGTCAAAAAGCATGGTGCTGTAAAAATAAAGTGATCAGGCAGCATCCGAGGAGCAGGAGAGTTGATATTTTGAGCATAAGCTCTTCATAAAGAATGAAGAGCTTCCAGATGAAGAGCTTATGTCAAAACATCGAGGCTCCTGTTCCTCGGAGGCTGCCTGACCGGCTGTGCTTTTCCAGCACCACATGTCTCACACCAAGCTGTTCCAATACAATTACAACACTGGCATCTACCCAAAGTGTGGAAAATTGTGTAGGTGTGTCCTGTACACAAAAAGCAAGATAAATCCAATCCAGCCAATTATCATTCCTTTAATCTGCTCTCAATCATTAAAAATAATGATCAAAGTGGTCATCAACAGTGCTGTCAAGCAGCACCTGTTAAGCAATAATCTGCTTGGTGATGTTCAATTTGGGTTCCACCAGAGCCATTCGGCTTCTGAATTTATTTGAGCCTTGGTTCAAAAGTGGACAAAAGAGCTGAACTCCAGAGAGGAGGTGAAAATGCCTGAACTAAGCATTAGGTCTGCCTTTGACCAAGTACAGCATCAAGAAGCCCTCGCATGACTGAAGTCAATGGGATCAAGGGATCTCTCCCTGCTAGTTGGTATCATACGTGGCACATAGGAAGATTGTTTTAGAGGTCAGTCATCCCAGCAGGACATCTCTGTAGAAGTTCCTCAGGTTGGTGTCCTGGACCCAACCATCTTCGGCCGCTTCCTAAAAAGACCTGCCTCTATCATAGAGTCAGAAGTGAGGATTATCACATTGACTGCACAATGTTCAGCACCATTCACAACTCCTCAAATACTGAAGCAGTCCATTTCCAAATGCAGCAAAACCTGGACAATATCCTGACATAGTCTGCCATGTGCTAAGTGACATTCGTGCCATATGACTGCTAGGTAATCTCGAACAAGAGAGAATCTAACCATTGCCCTTTGTTATTCGATGGCATTACCATCAGTGAACCCCTTATCATCAACATCTTGGAGATTACCATTGACCATAAGTGAATTGGTCTATCTGTATAAAATGGATCGAGTGCACAATGGCTTCAAGAGCAGGGCAAAGGATAGGAATACTGTGGTGATTAATTCACCTCGAGACTGCTCAAAGCCTGTCCATCATCTACAAGGTACAAGTCAGGAGTGTGATGGAATACTCCCCATTTGCCTCAATGAGTGCAGCTCCAACAACACTCAAGAAGCTTGACACTATCCAGGACAAAGCAGCCCACTCTATTGGCGCCACATCCACAAGCATCCACTCCCTCCACCACCAACACTTACTACAGCAGTGTGTATCATCAAAAAGATACACTGCAGAAATTCACCAAAGCTCGTTAGACATTACCTTCCGACTGATGAACGTCATCATCTAGAGGGGTAAAGGTAACAGGTACGTATAAATACAATCACCTATAAGCTACCTTCCCTCTAGGTTCTCCACTTTCTGAGGTCTGTGCACAACAGCAGCAGCAAGATAAACACAAAGTGAATGTGTCTATACATCAATCGGTGTATGCAGACCTTCCAAGGGAACATTGCCTGAAAGTTTCCCTGCAAGTCACTCGCCATCATCATTCCTTCATGTCAAAATTCTGGAACTTCCTCCCTCACAGCACCATTGGTGTAACTACACCAAACACTGCAGTTCAAGAAGGCAGACTTCTTAAGGAAAACAAGGGAAGAACAAAGCCAGAATAAAATAAATCATACTCCCGAATTCCACTTCTCCATCTTTGTTGCCCTCCTTTGATAGTCATACCTAAGAAGATAGCTCACTCTTAAAAGTTTGCCCATTGTTCTTTTATCCTCAGTATTTTGGAGGAGATAGTTCAAATCTCATATTATATTTGTGTGAGGAAGTGCTTTTTGATGTGACTCTTCAATAAGGTTATTTTCCATTAGTCTTAAAATACCTAAAAGAGAAAACCATTTCTCTGCATGTAATCTGTCAAATTCTGTTTTCAAAAATTACATCAGAACTAGATTGTCTCTTCAATATTTCATGATCAAGGGAACACACACCAAGTCCTGATAATTTGACCATCTAAACCTCATATTTTAAGTAGAGTATCTCATCCCTCATATCAAGTTCCTGATGCTACACTGTATACTCTTGATGGCTTTAATAAGCTTTCTCTAATGGGGACCTAAAAGCTGCTGTCAGTGTTCTAGTGGTGGTCAAATTATTGTCTTATAGAAACCTATCATTCCTTTAATCTTGTATCTTAAATCTGTTTGAGTGCATCTTGTTCTAAGATGGAGATAGAGTAACAAAATTCATGTTTGATTTATTCAATTTTTAATTGTGATCTTTGTTCCACATTTATAAGGATTAATCAAATTATGACAGATATATCATCAAAGTACTTGAATCTCATTTCCATGTTGCAGTTTTGTTCTTGTACACATATTTTCCATGGTTTTTCAAATAACAGGGAAAGTAGGTGTGGTACTCACTCTGAATCCAGCTCACAAGGACCACACCCTGCAGTTAACACTAATTTCCTCGCTTGCATCAGTGTAGAGAATTAAAGTCTAAAAATGTGTGACAAAAATCCATTGCTTCCAAACACATCAAACACAGAGAGATAAAATTTGAACTAAAGTACCTCAGGAAATCAATACATTCCTCACCAACTTAATCAGCATTTTGCGAAAATCACAAACCTTGTAATTCTGAAGTGCTGCCAATTTATTACCATATATCAACTGCCAGCAAATTTTTCATAAACAGATTTGATTGAAAAGAAAATGGCTTGCTACGGCTTGATTTATGAAACATCAGCTTAATGGCAGCGTACATGCCTATAGTATCAGAAGGATGCGTTTTCAGATTCCATTCCAGAGACAAAGTCTGAACTACAAAAGAGCATGGAAAATAGGAGCAGAAGGAGGCTATTACATCTATTGAATCTGCTCCATCATTCAATGAGATCATGGCCAATCATTGACTGTATGACCATTTTCCTGCACTATTCAACAGTCATTGAGTCAGAGTTATGCAGCATAGAAACAGGCCCTTCAATCCAACTCATCGTCACCGACCAGACATCTCAATCTAGCCTAGTCCCATTTCCCTGCATCTGGCCCATATCCCTCTCAACCCTTCCCATTCATGTACACATTCAGATGCCTTTAAAATGTTGTAATTGTACCCATGTCCACCACTTCCTCTGGCAGTTTGCTCCATACACACACCATTCTCTGTGTAAAAAGATTATCCCTTAGGTCTGTTTTAAATCATTCCTCTCTCACCTTCCTATGCCCTCTCATGATGGACTCCCCATCTGAGGAAAAAGACCTTGGTTATTTACCCTATCCATGCCCCTCATGATTTTATAATTCTCAGTAAGATCACCTCTCAGCCTCCAGTATTCCAGGAAAAAAATCCCCAGCCTACTCAGCCTTTCTCTAAACCTCAAACTCTCTAGCCCTGGCAACATTCTTATAAATCTTTTCTGAACCCTATCAGGTTTAACAACATCCTTTCTACAGAATTGTTTGCAGTATTCTAAAAGTGGACTCACCAATGTCCTGTACAGCCACAACATGACCTCCCAGCTGCTATACTCAATGTTCTATCCAATGAAGGGAAGTGTGCCAAACACCTTCTTTACCACTCTGTCTACATGCGACTCCACTTGCAAGGAACTATGCAGTTGTGGGTCTCTTTGTTCAGCAACACTCCTCAGGGCCCTACCATTAACTGTATAGTCCTGCCTGGATTGCCTTACCAAAATGCAATACCTCACATTTATCTAAATTAAACTCCATCTGCCACTTCTTGGTGCATTGGCCCATCACATCAAGGTCCCATTGGGCTCTGAGATAATCTTTTTTCACTGTCTACTACACCACCTATTTTCCTTTACATTCCTGACACATAGAAATCAGTCAATCCCAGTTGTGAATAGATCCAATAAGTGAACCTCCATGACCCTCTGAAGCAGAGTTCCAAAGAATCACCAACTTCCTGAGTAAAGAAATTCTTCCTCTTCTGAATCTTAAATGGCCTTTCCCAGCTTCTGAGGCATTGTCCCCTGATTCTACACACCTCACAATTTGGGGAAACATCCTTCCTGCATCTACCTGGTGAGCCAGGTAAGACTTTTGTATGCTTGAATGAGATCATTTTATATTCCACTCAACTCTGGAGAATAATTGACAGAACAAGCCCTCGATTCCAAGAATTTGTTTGGTGAGCCTTTATTGCACTCCCTCAATGGCAAATATGTCTTTCCATAGGTAAGGAGACCAATACTTGAGGTGTGGTCTTACCAACATAAGAGTCTCTACATATGTGCAGTAGGAATCCTGGATCCTGCACTCAAATTCTCTGTACCATTTGCCTTCTTAATTGCTTGCTCTCAATGCAATGTTAACTTTAAGTGACTCAAATGCTCATTAGGAAAGCCGGTGTGGATATAATGGACCAAATGGCTCCTTCTGCACCGTAATGTTTTAGTAATTCTGTGAACAAGTCTCGTTTTCTGGTTCAGTACTTCCAAACCTCTCACCATTTAACATTCTGTATTTCTCTTTTGCTACCAAAGAGGATAATATCATTTTTCTTTACATTGTGTCCCATCTGCCAATTTTTTTTTCCCACTCACCGAGCTTCTCCAAATCTCATTGAAGTGTTTTTACATCCTCCTCACAACTCACACAGTCTGTGTCACTGCAAACTTGGAAATATAGCATTTATTATATTCGATCATAGGAATTTATTATGAATAATTGGGGCCCATGCACTGATCCTCACAGTACCCAACAAGTCAAAGCCTGCTGACTGGATTACCACCATCCTCTGAGTGAAAAAAAATGTCCTCATATCCTCACTAAATCTCCTGCCCCTTACCTTAAATCTATGCCCTGATCATTGATCCCTCCATCAAAAGAAAAAGTTCTTTCCTGTCGACCCTATGCCCCTCATAAATTTATACATCTCATTTTCCTCTGCTCCAGCGAAACAATCTTAATCTATCCAATCTCTCTTCATAACTAAAACTCTCCAGCACAGGCAACATCCTGGTAAATCTCCCCTGTATCACCTCCAGTACACCCATCCCTCCTACAATGTAGATTCTGGAACTGTACACAATACTCTAGCTGTGGCCTAGCCAGTGTTTTATTCAGTTCCAGTATCACGTCCCCGCTGTTAAACTCTTTGCCTCATCTAATAATCGCATTTATCCCACATCCCATCTTATCTATTCTACCTACCTGTCCCATTACCTTAAAGGACCACATGCACACCAAGGTCCCCCTGATCATCAGTGCTTCCCAAACCATCATACATTCCGTTGTCTTGTTTGTCCTGCCCAACTGCATTGGCTCACACATATCTAGATTGAATTCCATTTGCCACTGATTAGCCCATCAAACCAGTCCACCTTTGTCCTCCTATTTACCACCACCATCAATTTTTTTATGATCTGCAAAGTTACTGATCAAACTCACTGATGACATTCAATTAGCTTTTCCAGTGACTTGCTATACAAGTCATTCTGTTATAACACTCATTTCATCATCGCAAGTTTGCTGTAACGCTATTGATGAATTGAGGACGCAATTCTGCAGCATAATATTTTAAAACATGTGGCATCAATTAACCTGAACAAAACGTTAATCAATGAGAATCATGGAAAATGCCCCACTGGGTGGAGTCACATCTAGAACAAAATCATTGTTGAAGGTTAATCATCTCAGGCCAAGGGCATTACTGCAGGAATTCCTTAGGGTAGCATCCCATAGGGGATGGGCAGGCAAGTGGAACAAGTGGAAATATTCTTAAACAGAGCCAGCACAGGCTTCAAACAATCTCCTTCTGGAACAATTCTACGCATTTACAAAGAATTTTTCTGCCTTGGTTTGTTAGGTAATTCTTGTTCATAGGCTTTCAAAGAAAACATTTGTTTCACTTCAAGCTGCATGAGTAAACCGATTCATTTGCATAGCACTTTTCATAGCCTCAAAAAATCTTATAGTTAACAGTCAGGTCATAAAACCACAATCCACTCAGACATGATCTTACTCAATGGTGAAGCAGACTCCAGGCATTAAATCCTGGTCCACTTTCTTATGTGAATGAATTGCTGTTGTTATAGTAGAAAGTGCAGGAGCAAAGTCCCAACAACAATGAGGTAAATGACCAAATAACTGATATTGGCTGAAGGGACAATATTAGCCAGAACTCTCTAACATTTCCACAAATCAGAGAACAGAATATTGTCACATCCAGCTAACCAGGGCAATGGACTTTGTTTTAATTTTATCTGAGAAACAGCACCTTTGATGATATAACGCTCCTATTTCAGGGTCGAGTAGCTCAGCTGGCTTACCATGTCGAGTCACACCATGAGCATGGATTTAATCCCTGAACTGGATATGGTCACCATGAAGGACTCTCCTTCTCCAATCTCTCCCCTCACCTGGGGTTAAAATACCACCAGTCGTCTCTCTCTCTCTCTCTCTAATGAGACAGCAGCCCTATGGTCTGGTAAGACTACAGTGACTTTTCCCTTAACTAACTCCCTGCAGCACTGTCCTAAAGTGTCAGCCTGGATTTTGAGCTCAGCTTCTGTGGTGGGATTTGAAGCTTCAATTTTTAAATTCCAAAGCAAGAGTGTTACCAATGAGCCAGTCTTTTAAAAATATTTCTACTCACGGCGGTGTCTTGAAAATTTCAGTGTAATAGTCGATCTCCCAGAGGGGTTCATTATAGAAAGATGAGTGTGATACGGGCATTATTATAAGTGATGTACTGTTATTGTAAGATAGTACAATGTTGGTTTAAGGCTACACAATCTTATTGAATAAACAGATGATGGTTAGAAAGCATTCTTCAAGTGGAAGCTCAGCTTAGAAGCACACAAAATATTTAGCCCTGTTCACATACTGACATTGAAAATATATCACAGATACTGCGGGTTCAAAAGTGCTGTTGTGTCCACTTTTTCCAAAATATCTCAGCAAGATGCCTGATCATGGTAATGCCGGAATAAATGCGTTGTTTAAAGCTGAAGAAAAATGGCTCTCGGGTTAATTCACTTGCAGCTGCCTGAAGGGGAAGTTCAACTTAAAATATGAAGAGGTCACGAGAATTCTCCAAAGGGACAGTGACTTCAAAATATTAATATTTAGGCTGACAACGGATAACTAGCAGATCAGATACACTTGTGAACTGACCGGGTCCACCGTGAAGAATATCGCTCGCCCGTCACTGGGATTTTACATGTATTTGTGTATCAGGGACTGAATCAATCAGTCCCACAACACCGCCCTGCTAAAAGTTGCTCAGATCAAAGACATGAGTAACATGTCTAATAAATCAAAACTCAAATAATGTATGGTACATGACTATCGCGAATGGATTGTCTGTGGCGCGTCAATGTAAAGTTTATGAAATAATTCAATGAAAATAAATACATTCCGCAAGATGTTACCATCTTCGAAACGTCAAGTGGTTAAGATCTGCGATTTTGTCTCTGTGTTAGGCCATTATGTTGTGTAATAGAAATGAAGAATATAGAGGTGGTTTGAAATCTCACAATCAGATGCTGGCTGCCCGGTTTGACTGTCTGCAAAGACCCATGTTTGAGGAAATTGTTCAATCCTTGGTCGGTTCGACTGAATCGAGTGCAATCTCTCCACCTTTCCAGCGGTTTGCAATGCAAGTGAAAACGAGCCGGCAGTTTAACTCACTCAGCATTTTCCAGCGATTTCCTCTCGATCGGTGCTGACATTGGTTCGAGGAGCGGGGATGGAGCAAGGTCGCTAACTCTCCGTCTCTCTGTGCGTCTCTGCAAGGCCCCGAAGCTGCTGCTGGCTTTTTTTTTATATACTGCGCTGAGCCCTGATCACACGTTTCCTTTTCCTCATCACGACTCGGACAATACGCGGAAATTCGTGTTCAAGCCGCTGCTTTGAAGCGTTGTCAAGGGACCGCTTCCTACAAAACAACACTCATCACTTTTAAAGAGGCATGAGCCTGCTTTAGTTAAAGGCACAGGGCACATGGCTGTGAGAAACAGTTGCAACATAATAATGACTGAATACTTAATCTGTTTCCCTGCACCCATCTTTTCCTTAAAATATCCGTAATTTGACGACATGCGTTACATACATATTCAGCTAAACCATTATAACACAGCATGTTTATGACAAAGATCACTTTTAATCAGTGGTGCATCATGAAGTTCATTAAATTTGACTGCTAAAATTTAAAACATTTTTTTAAAATTCACACCAAAATATTAAACTGAGCATGAGAAGCTCATTGGGCTGGGGTCTTGGTGAGTAATTCATGAAGCATGACCATGCCAATATTATTGCTTTGGGTTCACAGTATAATTGTTTTCTGTTCTCAGTTTGGATTATAGTCCAGTCCCATTACTACTTGGAAGAAGTGCTAAGAGTGACAAAATATACTCTGGGTGGAAGACTTCTAATCCAGTTGAAGGAAGAGTGCAAGACTCAATGAGGGAAACCCAGCACATCAATGCAAAAGACATGGCAGAAGCATTTGCAACAGTCTGCACTCGGAGGTTGATCCATCTCAGCCACCTCATGACGGCCCCATTATTACAGATGCTAATCCTCAGCCAATTCAATTCACTCCACATGATACCAAAGAATACTGAAGGCATTGTATGCGACAAAAGTTGTTGACCCTACCTACATTCTGGTCATAGTACTGATGAATTATGGTCCAAAACTAGCCAAGCTGTACAATGACAACAGTGATATCTACCTGGCAATTTGGGAAAATGGCAAGGTGTGTCCTGTTCACAAAAAGCAGGACAAATCCAACTTGGCCAATCATTCATTCTACTCTCAGTCAACAGCAAAGTGATGGAAAGTGTAATTGAGAGTGAAGCAGCACTTATGAAGCAATTTTCACTCACACTTAATGGCACTTATTCATTTGCTCAGTTTGGGTTCTGCCAGTGTCTCTCAGCTCCAGGACTCATTACAATCTTGGTCCAAACACCAAAGGATTGCTGAATTCAAGGTGAAGTAACAGTGACTTCCATTAGATAAAGGCTGTATGTGATTGAATTTGGCATCAAGAAGCTACAGAAAAAATGGTCAATGGGAGTCAGGAGTAAAATTCTTGACTGCTGGATTCAGCACAAAGGAAGATTGTTCAGGTTGCTGAGGGTCAATCATCTCTGTGTCAGGCGGTCACTGCAGAAGTTCATCAGGGTAAGGTCTTTGGCCAAATCATCTTCAGTTGTTTCAGCAGTGACCTTGTCTCCATTTTAAAGTCAGAAATGGGTCTGTCCCTGAAGATTACAGAATGTTCACTATCATTTATGTCTTTTTGTATCCTAAAGCAGTCTGTATCCATATGCAGCAAGACCTGGGCAGCATTCAAGCTCAGATTGATAAGTACCAAGTAACATTCATGTCACACAAGTGTCAAACAATAGCCATTTCCAACTGAAGAGATTGCAGACCTCTGAAGCCTGGAGGGATCTGAGTGTTCTGGTACATGAATCACAAAGTTTGTATACATGCACAGCAAGTGCTTAGAAAGGCAAATGAATTGATTGCAATGATTGCAATGTGAATGGAAAATATAAAAGTAGGGATGTTTTGCTGCAGTACTTTGGTGAGACCCCCATCTAGACCAGTGTGTACAGATTGGTCCTTATTTAAGGATAAGCATAATTGCATCAGAAACAGTTCAGAGAAAGTTTTCACTTGACTGATTCCTCTGAATGGAATGCCTTATGGGGAACAGTTGGGCAGGCTGGGTCGGTATGTATCCATTGGAAATTAGAAGAATAAGAGATGATCTTCCAAAAACATGTATGATCCTGAGAGGACTTGACAAGGTGGGTGTTGAATGGATCTCTCCTTCCATGGAAGAACTAGGGAGCATAGTTTAAAAACATAGTTTAAGGAGTAGCTGAGAAGATTTTTTTTCTCGCTCAGAGGGTTATGTGTCTGTGGAATAAGCTTCTCCTCAGTGTGGTGGAAGCAGAAGCAGAGGCAGAAAGATTTTTGACAGACATGGTATTCAAAGGGAATTGAGGCCATAATCAAATCAACCAATGATCTGAATGAATTGTGGGGAGGGGGAGGGAGGCTTAACAGGCTGCACGGCTCCCTGTTGTTCCTAAATTGAATGTTTGTGTTTGTATATCCCTTCAATCAACCTTGTCAGAGTGGGGGGAGTTGGGGTTAGCCATTGATCAAAGAAGGAATTAGACTAGCCATATGAATACCATGGCTACGTGAGTAAGTCAGAGGCTGAGAATTCTGAGATGAATTCATCCCTTGTCTCCCTATTACCTGTCCATCATGTCCAAGGCACAAGTCAGAAGTGTGACCAAATACTTTTCAATTGCCTAGATGAGGGCAACTCCAACAAAAACTCTCAAGAATCTCAACACCATCCTGGACACAGAAGTCTGATGAGCACTCCACCCAGCAACTTCAACATTAACACCAACACAGAGTCACAGAGCTGTACAGCAGGGAAACAGACCCACAAGCCCAACTCATCCACGCTGACCAGATATCCTAAACTGATCTATTCGCATTTGCCAGCATTTTGCCCATTTCCCTCAAAACCCTTTGTACTCATGTACCCATCCAGATGTCTTTTAAATGTTGTCATTGTATCCATCTCCACCACCTCCTCTGGCAATTCTTTCCATACATGTACTGCCCTCTGCGTGAAAAGGTGTTCCTCAGGTCCCTTTTAAATCTTTACCCTCTTACCTTAAACCTATGCCTTCTAGTTTTGGACTCCCACACTTAGGGAAAAAAACCTTGGGTATCCACCCTATCCACGCCCCTTATCATTTTATAAACCTCTATCAGGTCATCCCTCAGTCTCTGACACTCCAAGGTAAATAGCCCCAGCCTAGTTGACATCCAAGTTGATAGAGTTGTTAAGAAGGCGTATGGTGTGTTCGCTTTCATTAGCATGGGATTGAGTTTAAGAGATGACAGGTTTTGCTGCAGCTTTGTAAAGCCCTTGTTAGACCACATTTGTAATATTGCATTTAGTTCTGGTCACCTCATTATAGGAAGGATGTGAAAGCTTCAGAGAGGGTGCAGAGCAGATTTACCAGGATGGTGCCTGGACTGGAGGGAATGCCTTATGAAGAAAGGTTGAGTGACATAGGGCTTTTCTCATTGCAGTGAAGAAGGATGAGAGGTGACTTGATAGAGGTGTACAAGATGATGAGAGGCACAGATAGAGTGGATAGCCAGAGACTTTTTCCCAGGGTGAAAATGGCTATCATGAGGGGGCATAATTTTCAGGTGATTGGAGAAAGGTTTAAGGGAGATGTCAGAGGTAGGTTCTTTACACAGACAGTGGTGGGTGTGTGGAATGCATTGCCAGAAGTGGTAGTAGAGTCAGATACATGGTGGACATTGAAGCAACCCTTGGATAGGCACATGAATGATAGTAAAATATAGAGTATGTCGGTTTGTTTGATTTTAGAGTAGGATAAAATGTTGGCACAACATCAAGGGGCGAAGGGCTTTTTCTTGAAACGTCGATTTTCCTGCTCCTCGGATGCTGCCTGACCTGCTGTGCTTTTCTACCACCACTCTAATCTAGACTCAAGTTTCCAGCATCTGCAGTCCTCACTCTTGCACATTAAGGGGCGAAGGGCCTGTTCTGTTCTATGTTCTGTGCTTTATTCAGCCTCTCCCTAAAACTCAAACCCTCAATCCCTTGTAAATCTTTTCTGAACTCTTTCAAGTTAAGCAACACCTTTTCTAAAGCATAGAGATCGGAAATGAACACAGTATTCTAAAAGTGGCCTTGCGGGTGTCCTGCACAGCCACAACATGACCTCCCAATTCCATAATCAATGCAACAATGAAGGCAAGCGTACCAATTGCCTTCTTCACCACACTGCCAACCGGCGACTCCAGGCATAATGCACCTGCACCCCTCGGTCTCTTTGTTTGACTACACTCCCAAGGGCCCTATCATTAACTGTGTAAGTCCTGTCCCGGTTTGCCATACCAAAATGCTACACCTGACATTTATTTAAATTAAACTCCATCTGACACTCTTGGTCCATTAGTCCTTTTATCAAGGTCCTGTTGTACACCACCAATGCACATTGGCAGTGGTGTGTAGCATTTACATGATGCATTGCAGTAAACTACCAATCTTCCTTTGACAGCATGTTCCAAATGAAAGACCACTATCAGCTCAAGGAACAAAAGCAGTAGGTGAATAGGAGCATTACCATCCTCAAGTTGCCTCCTAAATCATGAATTAAGAGAAAGTGAGGACTACAGATGCTAGATGAAACATCCACTCTCCTGCTCCTTGGATGCTGCCTAGCCAGCTGTGCTTTTCCAGCACCACACTTTTTGAAGTCATTAATTAACTTGATTAAGAACTGTTTTGTCATCCTTTCACTATTGTAGCATCAAGATCCCAGAACCCTGGTCCCAGCAACACTCTAGGTGTATTTCCATAAAGCAGACTACAGTGGTTCATGAGAAAAACTCACCACCATCTTCTCAAGCACATTAGGCATGGGCAATAAATACAGGTTTGATCTGAAGCCTGATTATGTTCCATTTACAACTAAGTATGATATAGAATGATATAGATACGGTTATGTAATGATATACATTTGCAGTGCACAGCAAAGTGGAGTGTCAGATGGCTCTGATGTGACAGTCAGATCATGGGTGAAGTTCCCCAATTTGTAACAGTTTCAGACGAGGTACCCCAAATTGTAAAATTCCTCAATGAGGAGGAATGAACCAGCTCCTCTGGGTTGGTCATCCATTCCCTCAGCTGGTTTCAACGACGTTAACTATTTTAAAAATTCCTTTCCTTCCTCCCAGACCTACACAAACTTACATTTTTTTTTAAAAAAGCTGAATTTAACCAGCCTTTGATGAACAAAAAGAGTGAGTTTATTAATTACTGCATCTGAAAAGAAATAGCAACATAACACACATACTCAGAGAGTAGAAATAAAAGATTGAGCCCAAAAAGGTAGAACTAAAAAAAGCATAAATAGTCTTTGACTGGTTATGAAGAGCACATAAGATGATTGCTGCCATTACTGGATGACATCGCAGTGTTGACATTGGTAGCTTTGCAGTCAATTTCAAGATTCTTGCTTTTGCAGGTTGGCAGAAATTATGTTGTTCAGATTCTTTTCCAGCATTGAAAATTTACAGTTCTCTCCCTTTGTTACCTGCAGTACAAGGGTGTTGAAAAGACTGTTCTCAAAACTGTGACCCTCACAGTTATCTTGTCCACACACTTCGCCATCTGGCCAAAAACAGACACAGGCTTGTGTTGCAGTCAGTTCCTTTGTATACTTCATTTGTATATTTCTGGAGGGGAAAACAGATGTATTAAAAGAAGTGGTTTTCTGCCGAAAGAATATGGCAGTCTTCCCCATTGTTATCTCTTCCCAGAAAATCTCTCCCTGTTTTCAGTTCCCTGACACTTTACAGGTGCAATATTCGATGGGCTTAACACAAGACTTTGTTTGACAGCCACTCTATTTACATCTACATTTTCTTTGCCTAAAAAGTGATTTTCAGAATTAAAAGTAAAAAAAACTATCTATTAATACTTTGGAGCTCTGATCCATCATCCTAACAGTGTTAATTAATGAATCAAAGAATCACAGAATTGCTATAGTGGAGAGTAAGGCTATTCAGTCTGTCTTAAATACAGCAGCTTTCTGAATTAGCATTTCACTTAATGCCATTTTCTTCGCCTTTCTCAGAAATGTAGCACATTTCTTCCTTTTCAGGTAACAGCTTCATTCCCTTTACTTCAATGAATCATTTACCTGTTAAGTAATGTTGGATCCATGCTGATTTTATTTTGTATTTTACTGTAGGATTCATAAAACCTGAAAGTTTTTGCTTTGATCATTTTCTAAAGTTACTTGACCTCTCTGGAGATCACAACATAACCAATATAAAAGCAGCAACTTCCTTTCTTATTAACCTTCAGTTGGAATGAAAAACATTAAATAAGGTGCAGGGTGACTCGATCAAGAATTTTTCAGCACTGCATGATCGGTCTGTTTTTATCGTCATTGGTAATCAGCAGGACAAAATGTAGTTTAATTTCAGCTTTTTTGTAACTGTTTTAATGAGAGTACTACTGGAACTCTTTTAATGAGATGATCCTACTTGCCTTTTTGGATGAAACAATTTATGTTTTAACAGAACCACAAGTTGACGTGTTTTTTTAGGTTTTTTTTGGTTGGCTACCTGACAATAAAAGAGTCAAATTATGAAAAGCACATTTCTGACAGAAATACAGAGGCATAGAAATCAATGTTCTTTTATTCTTTTTTGGTCTTTGGCTCGGTGCTAATCTTGAATTACAAAGTTGCGAAGGACAATTTGAGTGTTAACCAAACTGGTGAGATACTGAACACACTAAATGGTTTGTGTTTGCATTCTGCCAAATGACTGATATAAATATCTATGTCATTCAATACTGGAACATAGGAGGAGGTGGTGAGTTTTCTTTCCAGTTGAAGTGAAACTTGCAAAACCTAACCTTGAAATATAAATAATCCAGTTGTAACAGCTGCCAGCTGTGGCTCAGCTCTGGTTGTGAGATAGAAAGTCATGGAACCTTGCCCCACTCCAGAAACTGACACTTCAGTCCTGGGCAGCCTATACTCCAAGTTGGTTTAGACAGAAATTTCTGAGATGGATATAAAGCATCTGAGCTGATATTTCAAGAGGCATAGAAGTATCCTACTGATGTCCTGACTTACATAGCTCCCTTGTCCAGCATTCATAAAGTTAGAAACAATAGGAACAAGAATACAATTATTTAGCCTATTCAGCCTGTCTTGCTATTCAAAAAGATCACAGCTGATCTGATTGGAGCCTTGACCTAATTTTCATCCCTGTTCCTATGACTTGCTCATCAATCAAAGACCTGTCAATTTCCTTCTTGAATATAATTCAATAACTGAGCCTCCACTGCTCTCTTTGGAAGAGAATTCCGAAGATGCATGAGATTCTGAGAGAAGAAATTGTGTTCCATAGTTCAATCTTAAGTATCATTCACTAAACTTATCAAAATCCCTTTGCACCCTCTTTGCATCCTCATTACAATTTGCTTTCCAACTTATCTCCGTATCAGTCACAAATTTGGTGACATAGCTATTGACGTAGACTGTAAATACTTGAGGGCCAACATTGATTCCTGCAGCACTCCATTATTTGCATTTTGCCAAAACGAAAATGACCCATTTCTCCTGTCTCAGTGGGGAGGATTTATTAGTTCCTCCTGCCACCCAAGGATACAGCAGCAAGATTGGAGTTTGGCTGTCAGTTCTCAGCAATGTAATTGGCAGCAGTGGCCAGGGCCAGATCTACAATTCATGCCAAGATTCTACATCTTATAGTGCAAGACTAGGTTGGTATGACTTGGGGGAAAATCTCACCACAACAAATGGAGGATGTTGAGGAAAGGGGATAGGGGTCTGGATGGTGATGCCAGTGGGGAGAAAATATCTTCATAGGCCCTTAACTGGGGTGGGATCTGGTGTGGAAAGGGATCCTTTGAAGGAGATGGTTCCAGCTAGGAGCTCAAGTGGGGTTACATTCTGGGTGTCTGTGCTGTACTACTACACCACTCACCCCCACCCCCACATCCTCCAGCACCAACACCACCATCCTCCCTGCCCATCCTCACATTGAGCCTGTCTGGGAAACAGCACTTGCACAACCACTTTAAGGCATTAGCTTTGGCAAGGAAATGCTAATCTTGGCCTAATCTACCCATGTATCATTGTAGACAGGTTTGGGTGGGTGGGAGGTCGGCAACAACACAGCGTGGAGATTTTAAGGGCTATCCTTGCCAATGGTAGACTGTAAAATTCTGCTCTCTATGCCATGTACATTAGCCATTCTAACCATGCTAGTACATGACCCCGAACACAAAAGCTCTTATCTTACGCTGTAATCTTTTATATGGTATCTTATTGAATGCCTTTGGAAATCATCCACAGGTTCCCATTTATCCACCTTTCTCATTACATTATCAAAACTGGCTAATAAATTGGTCAAATACAGTCTCCATAATGTTTCAAAAAAATACATTTTGACTCTGCTAGATTGTGTTATGATTTTCAAAATGGCCTATAACTACTTCCTTTACAGCATGTTCCAACATTTTAGATGACAGACGTTAGATTAATTGGCCTATGGTTTCCTGCTTTTTGTGTCCCTCCATTTTAGAATGGGAATATTA